>NW_022759147.1:12528-15591 GCF_011630105.1 Anneissia japonica
ATTAATTGCTGAATGATTGAAAATATGAGATGAATGTGTTAGGTAATGATATATACTTTTTATATTATTATTTTCATTTATTTACTTGGAGCCCTGGGGAGCAGTTGGTGGGGCATAAGCAGTGAGTATAAGCACAGCTTTAAAGAAGTGGGAAAAGTCAAGGCTATTGTAAGAACACTAGACTCAAATTAGACCAGTAGATAGAGCAGGCGATTTTTACACTGAATGTCATAACAAATTGAGAATAAAGGGGTCCAGGGAAAGACATTCACAGAACAAGGGTCCAAAAACCATCGTAGGGCTGAGAAAAACTATAATTGTGGCACCTCTAGATTGCTGGAAATGGCTCTCTTACACTTAAATTTGAATACAATTTTCTTTTATGTTTTCTCCATTCTTTAAAAAGAACTTAAAGAACTTAAAAAAATATGAAGGGGCACAGGTCAGCTGAGTCCCCCAGGGTTCCATCTTCAATCTGCCACTGATAAGTATTTACCTCTGACCTGGACCTGAGAAAGTTGTTTAGCTGCAACTGCTGTTGTGCGACAATGGTTTGACTGAACTCCAACACATGTTATTACTGCTTGGCAACCAGTTGCTAAGGCTTCACCTAGTAAGAACTCCAACTTCCGTACCTAATAAAAACATAAACTTATGACAGAGGGCGCTGATAAATTTGAATTTAAAAACAAGATGACTGAGAGAGACGAAGCAGAGGACAAATAATAAGGACTTGTCCAGACTATCAAATATTATTTGACAAAAACATGTGACATGCCTAAATATGGTCAGTTGATATTCAGGGGCAAACTTAAATATATGAAATAATGTGATGCAAGACATAGAGAGGGAAAATATTTTGAGTCATGAGACCCAGAACCCAGGAATCTGAAGGCAAAGCATTGTCACCACCAAGCACACCTCCACTACAATCTTAATCTTAATCTCTGATCACACATCAGCAGTGGCGACTCTAGGATATATTTTCTGAGCTTCCCAAATGAGATTTTTTTAAGAATAGGAACCTATGGATGGCCAGAAATGACACTTTCAGACTGTGACAGACATCTATTGGCTTGGTGTGGGCTATTTTTATATTTCTTTTTAGTTCAACGGCCCGATGTGCTCTGTCCGATGGGGGGGAGGGGCTTGACCAGTCCGGTGGGGGGCTTAGGCTCCTGCTTCCCCCTCCAACACTGACTATCAGGTGTGACAAATAAATGTGATATGTCCATATTTGGGTGTAATATGACATAATCATGCTCATCACACAAATTTGTCACAAAAAATTTGATAGTGTGGACACAGCTTTAAGCTCTGTTCACACTGTCAGGTTCTATGTGACAAATTTCAAGAAGAAAATTCCTGAATTTTTGTATTAAAATGAATTTAAATAATTGGAAATGATACTTTCTTTTATCTGTGACTTGATGTATTATTAAATGATCTTATTAATTTAAATAAATGTTGATATTATCAGTGTGACTAAAGCAATACAGGATTAGACATCTAACCTTGTTACCTGATAAAACAGATCCAGTCATGTCATCTCGCTTGATATAAATATCAACATCATCTGGTATATTTGGAAGACTCCATTTATGAATAGGTGTAAATGGCTGAAAAAGCTAAAAAACATTTAAATATCCCATTAATTGAGAAAATTAATTGGGTAACTGGCGACAAAGTGCTATCTATAGTGTATGCATTTGAAAAGTCTGTAGATTTACGTACATAAACTGATATTCAATTTTAAATTTTGAGACATATTTTGAAAATATTATTTTGATCTTAACAATTGAATTTGTTCCACAGGAACTGAATGTGTTTGAACTGGTCATCTGGCAAACCTACTGTATTCCCATCTTTTTAATAAACATTTCCTCGTAATAGAGGTTGGCTGTAGAGCTAAAAGACATTTTGCAAAAAAGTTTCCCTTTAATATTAAGAGTGCCCCAAAGCAGGAGTTCTACTATACAAAAAAATAATCATTACTGCAAGCATCTTACTGTAATAAATAATCTACCATTGAATCAATAAATCTTACGTGAACTAGATCCGAAAATGCGCAGTTCTAACTACAATTAAGACTTTTAGTTTGACATTATTGGATTTTTGGAATAAGCCTTTGATTTTCACATGATTGCTCTTACAAATATTAAATTTTATTTAAATATTTGTATAATATATCTTTCTTTATGACTGACTGGCTCTTCCCTCTTAGTATAGTTTAAACTCACCTGTCAGTCACCATCTTACAAATCTAATATTTGTTTCCTTTTGCTATTAATCAGTATTTTGTCCAAGTGATTTCAATCTCTTGCTCTATGCAGTGATTTCTAGCTTTTGATCAGCTTTTAAAAATTGACTGATTAATACATTAAAAAATAAAATTCTCAAATATTAAAGTATTTTGAAAATCAAATATATTTATATACAATTGGATTTTTTCCTACCTTAACTTTCACTAATGGAGTCATTTGAAGGTGGCCTGCCCAATCAGGTGGCCTGTAACTGAGTAATTTATATGAATTAATCCTTGTGTGTTGGCATCTGTGATTCGTTGTTGCAAGCAGTAGATGTCTTCTTAAATGATTGATCTTCACCTGGCAAATTAGAGCCTTTACTTTGAATGCAATCATCATGACATTAACATAATTGTTAATTACCTGTTAAAAAAAGAATTTATAAACATTTTATTAATTATTACCAAATACATTACCAAAAACATCATCATTCTTATCACTCCAATGTACCTATTTAAGAATATAAAATTTTTTTAAATGATTAAATTTTCCATTTTTATTAAATTAAAAATATTTGAAATTCGAAATTTTAGCTGGGTCCCTAAGAACCCACGGTAGCCACAGTGCAATTCCAGTACCAACATATCTAATTCTCACACGAGGATTGTTCAAGGAGAAGAGCAATCTGACTTCATTTAAAACCTGACTAAGGGTCTACAGTGCAAGAAGCAGGGACAATGCTCTTGACCAAATGCTTAGCTATAAATATAACTTTAAACATTTTCATGTTACTACATTAGGATAGGCCTAGACTCAG
>NW_022759147.1:15949-24803 GCF_011630105.1 Anneissia japonica
TAATAAGAGTGCCCTAAAGCAGGAGTTCAGCTTTTAAAAATTGACTGATCAATACATTAAAAAAATTATATTCTCATATATAAATAAAAGTATTTTGAAAATCAAATATATTTATATACAATTGGATTTTTCACTACCTTAACTTTCACTAATGGAATCATTTGAAGCTGGCTTGCCCAATCAGGTGGCCTGTAACTTAGTAGTTTATATGAATTACTCTTTGTGTGTCTGCATCTGTGATTCGTTGTTGCAAGCAGTAGATGTCTTTTGAAATGATTGATCTTCCCCTGGCAAATTAGAGCCTTTACTTTGAATGCAATCATCATGACATTAACATAATTGTTAATTACCTGTTTAAAAAAGGATTTATAAACATTTTATTAGTTATTACCAAATACATTACCAAAAATCACCATCATTCTTATCACTCCAATGTACCTATTTAAGAATATAGATTTTTTTTAAATGATAAAATTTTCCATTTTTATCAAATTAAAAATATTTGAAATTCGAAATTTTGGCTGGGTCCCTAAGAACCCACGGTAGCCACAGTGCAATGCCAGTACCAACATATCTAATTCTCACACGAGGATTGTTCAAGGAGAAGAGCAATCTGACTTCATTTAAAACCTGACTAAGGGTCTACAGTGCAAGAAGCAGGGACAATGCTCTTGACCAAATGCTTTATACACTTAGCTATAAATATAACTTTAAACATTTTCATGTTACTACATTAGGATAGGCCTAGACTCAGCGGCGACGCCAGAGATTTGTCGACAACCGGTCTAACGAAGGTCTGAGACAAGCAAGCGCCAATGAAGCCTCGGCCCAGAATAAACCTCCCTTGGACCTTGTACGATGCACGAAATGAGTTTTTATGGCTTAGAATAGACCACAATAATATGACATTGGCAGTCAAAATAACGGTAATGTTATGTTATTTTTGTAGAAGCAGTTGGCGCATCGGTTGTGGCTTGGACTCCCAACGTTGAGGTGGGGGGGGGGGGCTAGGCCCTAGAGAGACCAAGCCTTGCAAAAGTACTGTAGTACTTGGATTTGGGAGTTGAATAGCTCAGTGGTTAAAGATGCTTGCCTTCTGATCCCAATGTCCTGGGTTCAATTCCTGTCACGGCAGGAATTTTTCTCCCGACCAAAAACAACTCCACTCCCTAATAAGCCTCATAAAGTGACTTAGTTTATAAAGCATCATACGCCTTTTTCACGAATCGGTAGACATCTTGAAGTGATGACAAACATTGCGAATCAGCGGTGCGTAACCAACAGAAATAAGATAAGCTTTTGGGCGGATTTTTTGACATCATGTTATTTAAAAAATCATAACTCTATAACAGGGCGTCGTATCCAAAAAAAAATTCCAGCAAAATGTTCTTAAAAGACAAGTCTACACCACTATATGATTGAAAAAAAATTAAAAAATGGTTTTGACCTCTGAAATCAAGATGGAAAAAGAAAAGCCTATCTAAAAGAATCTATTAGTAATTGTATTTAAAATAGGTCTAGGCCTATGCATTACAGTGCAGTAGTACTTAATACTCAGAACTAGCATTGTTTTAGTTACTATATGAGAGGTTCCTATGTTAAAAACATGATTTACTATACTGTTGGAGAAGTATAGTATAGTATACTATACTTCTTTATAAAACATAACTCGTACTTATAATAAGAGAAATCTGTATATTATTATTATAGATTGAAAAATAAAAGCCTATCTCAGTAGTGTATTAAAATAGGTATATGCATTACAGTGCTGTAGTACTAGTAATACTCTGAACTAGCATTGTTTTAGTTACCATATGAGAGTTTCCTGTGTTAAAAACATGATTTACTATACTATACCTCTTTATAAAACATAACTTGTACTTTGTAATAAGAGAAATATGTATATTATCGCTACTTGGAACAGTAACAACTTGAAAGTCCTATGCTACTGCACTGTAATGCATTGGCCTATGTCAGAAAATCAGCCCAAAAGCTTATCTTATTTCTGTTGGTTACGCACCGCTGACTCGCAATGTTTGTCATCACTTCAAGATGTCTACCGATTCGTGAAAAAGGCGTATTCTCATCCTGCAAGTGGCGAGTGTACTTGCTGTTGGATGTGAAGGAAATGAAAAAGAAAAAGAAAAAAAAAAAAAAGTAAAAAAGAAGTATAGGCCCTTAAAATTAGTGTAGACCACTAATATTACTACCTAGTTTAATAATATTAGGCCTACGCATATTTCATTAGTTTCTTGGTTTTTGCCAAGCCTAGCAAAATAGCCTAGAGCCTACGGCCTACCATACTACTACTACTACTACTCTAGGGCCTAGGCTCCTACTGAAAGGTCAAGAAAAAGATTATCAAATAAACAAAATGACTCCTTGTTTATTGTACGTGTTACGTTTACAGTACGTAGTTAGGGACCCGGGCGAAGCCTAGCTATCTATGCTAAATATTCCTCCTTACAATCTTAGGCAGAGAATTCCTCCTCCGATTGCTCCGATCATCAACACATGCGTAAACTCTGAAAATCATACAGACAGTGGACGTGCGAAGTCTAATAGTAATACTGCCCTCTACAGAAATAAAGTCATTTTGTCTGTTTCAGAGACTCATGAAAATTACAACTAAAATATTGAATTTCTTATTTAATGATTTTTAACTTCCAGTGAGAATTACATAAATTAATGGTTAGTCTTTCGTCTTTAGTTTTTATTTTTGTTTAGAAAGTTTAAATAATATTTAAGGGTTATGAACTAATATGATGGTGTAGGAGCAGGCAGGTAATTGTATTATCCCAGATACAATGATGCATTATCGATACGATACGTGATATGATTTTTATGAAAACATTGCGGTATTTGATTTAATTGAAATTTAAATTAATGACCGACACAATGTTGATAACGACAGCAATAAAGACTACTTGGATAATTACGACGACGGTGATGATGATTGTTGGCTGATTATTGATGAGAGTTAATTTTACACGTCAAGTACAAAACACTCCTTTTAAGATTTAAAGATTGCTAGGGAAAAATCATAAAATAACACACAATCAAACAATGGATTTATAAGGCCCATAATACAGCAATCTCTAAACAAGGCTGTACAGGAGGTGCCATGGCCATATTCCGTGCCACAGCTCCAACTATTGTGGCTGGGGAAATCTGGACCCTCCCTTTAATTTGTCTTCTCTCCCGGTTCCACCCTCTTCCCAAGGGCGGAACCGGAGGGAGGGGGAGGTGAAGTTAGGCAACACCCTCAAGTGAGCAAATTATAAGAATAAATTTCTCTAGACACTCGGAAATGGCACTCTCATATTGTAAAAATGCTTTTGTCAAAGCAATGTTCCTCCTCAAAAATTATTGAGTTCTTGACAGGAGCTATACTTCCCTATCTCAAACAACCTCCCCTCACGGGCGTCGCAAAATGTCTAATAAAGGACCTGTATTATATTCTGTACTGGAGTCGCAGCAGCAGAGCACCACTTGCGTTACGCCTGAGCAATTTTGATGGTGACGTCGATAAGGACGATGATTACGACGATAGGCCTACTGACGATAACGTTGGCAGTGTTACGATGACTATAATGAGAGTAAATTTTACACATCACTGAATACTTTTCGTAAATAATAGTTTATATTCCTGAACCAGAGTTTCTTCAACTAAATGTGATTACAACAATTAAATACACGTTGGGGCTTCGTATATAGTTACATACCCTATGTCTGTGATAATATAATTATTGATTTTCTTTGTCGATTTTCGTATAACCACTAACAACCAATTACACAAAACGCAAAGTATAAATAATATCACGTGACAATGGATTTTATCGTTACAAATGAAGCTTTCTATTTTGAAGCAATACGGTAACAAAAACTAACAGTCCTAAAAAATATTGTTACTTGTAAAATAACATTATATATATATATATATATATATATATCTTTTTAGCTGTTGCTAAAAAAACACTCCACCACATAAAATACCAAGAGGAGAAAATATCTAGCTGGTGTTATGTATATTAATAGGATACTTCACTGAAATTTTAGTTGTCCGAAAGTTTAGAAATTCAATTATATTATATTACAATATGACGTCACAAAATGTGTAAACTGGGCTTAAGATATGGGGAACTATTTTTGAAAAAAAACTTAACTTATCATCTTAATACATAAACAAGTCGGATAATGTAATGAATATCACAAAAAAATGAGCATTACGTACTAGTATTTATAATTTATATCAATTAAAAAGTCATAATTATAATTGAACAATTAACTACAAAACTATAAATAACACTTACTTTATAAAAAACGGTTCAGTATAAATTGAATTCCTAATAGTTATAATTATTACATTATTATCATTATTCAAATTTATATTTACAGTATTTAAAGTGCATGATTTAGATTATTAATATTGCACATTAGTCATTAATTGTAATATTGATATAAAAATATAAATTAAACTTACTCAAAAAATACCTCATAATTATATGTACAAAAGTGATTTACTGCTTAATATTATACAGTATATATATTACAATTATTTAAACTGTACAATTATAACAATTAAAAATTATAATTATATAAATTTAATTAAAGTGAGTGATACACAAGCCATTTATCTATTGACCTTCAAGTATATATGAATTGAATTTCGTATAAAAAACTTCTAAAAGTAGTTAATGTTAATGCATAGCAGCAATAGGGAGTGACGTCATTTTATTCATGAGAAAACACAATTTTGATGTTAGAAGTACATGATTTAGATCATCAATGTTGCACATTAGTCATTAAATGTAATATTGATATAAAAATATAAATTAGACTTTACTCAAAAATACCTCATAATTATACGTACAAAAGTGAATTACCGCTTATTATGTATAATAATTAAACATGATAGGCACTGTTATTATTATACAGTATAAATATTACAATTATTTAAACTGTACAATTATAACAATTAAAAAATAAAATTATAAAAATTTAATTGAGTGATACACACTTATCTATTAACCTTCAAGTTTTATATGAATTGAATTTTGTATTAAAAAAAAACTTCTAAAAAGTAGTTAATATTTATGCATAGCAGCGTTAGGGAGTGATGTCATTTTATTCGTGAGAAAACACAATTTTGATGTTACAGGATTTGAAGTCAGGATCCTGTGGATGATAAAGCAAACATTTTATTGACCAGAATAAAAATCCACTCCAATTGAATTTCTATACAACTAGGTCTATACTGTGGTGACGACATTATTACATGCGTATTGCAATCATTTATGTTACAATACCGGTATTAATCATTATGATCCATGTACTATTTTGCGTGTGTGTACATGAAGGGGGAGGGGGTGGGAGCTTGTTGTACAAGCTGTATGTACTGACGTAATTAAATAAACTGTATGTTAGACTGGCTATCCATGCATTATGTAACTTCTTACATGTTTTTATTTCTCTGGAATCTGCGCCTGACTTCATTTGGTAGTCTGTCAGATTTCGCCAGCCTTGATCAAACTTCCTGCATTGTGATTGTGACAAATGATTGTTTCGATACGGATTAGATTTGACGACTGACATATCTGGTGTTACCAAGAAGTCTTTTGAGTAAGAACTATTGTATTGCCGAATCAACTTCATCATCAATGTAATGACAAATGTATTGATATAAGTTCACAGCTTAAAGATTTTATTTCTTTTCACTGTCGACAAAAAATTTACTGATTTTAGACGTCCTTCGTTCCTTTATCAATCAAGAATGTACCAACATCTGAATCTTTAATTTGGCTTGACTTAACGAGAAACATTATCAGCTGCGTTCCGACATCACTAGTGAGTTAATTACACTGTGAAAAAATAAATCCAATTGTATTTTTAAATAATTAGGATTATTTTGCTAAACACGCTAAATTAAAATCTAATTTTAATTGTTTATCATCTTCAGTAATAATTTTTCGGAGTTTATTTCATGCTATCTTATGTCAAAATTATCGGTAAACTCCTTGGCTATACTTGTTATACTTGCTAAATTTACTGCAGTTTTAATGTTTAATATTAGTGCATTTGACTCTATACCTGCACAACTTAAATAAATAATGAATAGAATAAAGAGATAGGCTACCTTATGTTAATTCGTTTAATGCCAAACTGAGCTTAAGGGTTTTCAGCGAATCAGTGAATTCCTTCATATTTTCTTCGCTGACTTTCTGTTGGTCTTCTAGATCGTTGATCATACTCCAGCCGTCTTTGTACTTCTTAGAAGGCGTATTATACAATTCATCGATCTGCGTCACATTATCTGGGGTCAGTACCATTCCAAATTTCATTAGCCTTTGTCTATGAGATGTGAATGTTTTTGAAATGGTTCCTTCCTCAACATCTGGAAATGATGGCAGCTTTTCTTTAATCTTCGTTAAAAGACCCAACTGTTTGGTTATGCTAATAGTATCACAAAGGAGTCCAAGATTCTGTGAACTCAGATGACCACGTGCAAATAATATATTCAGCAGGTCCATCGTGTGAGTTTCTGGTGATAGCTCGTAATTGTCTATCTTGTCTCTGAACAACACTTTCAGCAAAGGAACACTTTTGTTGCTGTCATACCACTGTGAGACAACAGCTTTTAGCTCTTGGAACTCCTTATCTGAACAAAATTAAGAAAAAAATTATTTGAAAAATAATGAACCAAAAAACATTAAGTGGAACAATGCGATAAGTGTATGAAGATTATTCCTCTTATTAAAGAATATAGAACTGCAATTGATCCAACTCTCGTGGTTTCGTTGAAACGTAATCCTATTTTAAAAAGTATAGTGCCACGAAGGGGCGTGTCCTTAAAACTTAAAAGACGAGTTTCGAGCGAACTCTAATCGAAATATAATAGGGCGCCCCCATCACGTGGCAGTATGTTCCATTGCGTGCATACAAAATCAGGGCAGTCGGAGCTCTTGCAATTCAATAGTCTTTACTCTTATTCATTGCACTTGCTGTTGTTTTAGGGGTTCCCCCATAACGTATCATCAAAATTTCCTTACATGTATCTAGGGTTGTATAAAAGTATCTCTTTGGAAATCCAGTCTCGTTTCAAATTCTGAAGATGAAGCTGTTTCATTGTTCTTTTTTTTTTTCTTTTTTTACATAGTACATTAACTAGTGCTATTACACACATACACAAAATAGTTGTTTCTAATCGGATTCAAATTTTTACAAGCCTCTGTTGTAGTTGGTTCAGTTGGTTAATGTGTTTGCATATAAAGCAGGAAGACATCGAGCTCCACCTGTTTTATATGTTTTACAGTGTAAGTGTATCTTGACCAACCTGAGCATGCAGGCCTATGAGACGTATGCGTAGCCGAGGATTGATGAGGCGTAGCAGTAGCCGAGGATTGATGAACCGTGTCCATAACCGAGGATTGATGTAGAATACCTATAATTATATATATAATTATTTGTTTCACATTATTGTTATGTAAAATTGTTGTTACAATTATTACAGATACAAGCTCCTATTAATTCACTGTTTGTTTCACTTTTAAAATCCTTGATAAAAATAGTGTTGCACAACAGTGTACTTAAGTACAGTTGCTGTAGTCAATTTTGTGAAGGACAATAAAATACAAAAAAAAATAGCCCCAACAAATAAAATATAATTTAATTTAATTATAAAATCAACTGAGTGAACTTTATCTTTTTTTAAATAACAGACTAGTCTGTGAAATGATAAAATAATTTGGAAATTATTTAGTCTTGAATTCTCTAATTGTGTTTACAATCGTTTCTCTACCTAAATTGGAATTTACTCCACTCAAAATTATCTAATCATTTTATGAATTATTATTTCAATAGACTAAACACATACCAGCTGCAAATAGCTTCTGTACATTAGATGCTGGCATCGTTATAAGTTCACCTGTTTTGTCACAAGTCATATTCTTGTTCTTTAAGCAGTACTCAAGTTCTTGAAAGTGTGGTTCCTCAGTGTTTGAACAGACTAAGCAAAGGATTTTCAGAGCATAGCCGACAACTCTCTTAGACGGATATACTTCACCTAGGTGTTGCTTTAAAACCTGCAAAACCTGTAAAATGTAATACAAATGTTTTACTTCAAATTCAATTATAATATAATAAGCCATTTGGTATCAAATCTAAATTAAGTATAATCTCAGATCACCAATGATCAATGAATTAAATCATTACCTCTTTACAGACATCAGGATGCGGCTTGCAAGCTGACATGTTTGTGCCGTCTGCGCCTCTCTCTTTCATCCGTAATATTTCAAGCTTTAAAATGAAAAACAATTTAATTACAAACAATATTCAAATAACTGAGTTGTATAGTGTATTCTTTTTGTTTAATCATGGAGTGGAGCTGTTGCTTAGCGGTTAAGATACTTGTTTTAAATAAGGAATATCTATGAAAAACCTCAATGGTGACCCTATAATTAAAAAGTAAATAAACAGAATAATAATGAAAAAATAATGTACGTATACGCATATATTTAAAAAATAAAAGGCATACTTACCTTCAAAGAACGTTTATTATCAATTGATATTCGACCTAGTCTTAGGTAATGTTTATCATCGAATAGAATTTTAGCCTGATTCTGAAACAACTTTGGGTCATCACAATAACCATTCTCTTGACTCAAACTCACAAATCTGACAACCAAGATATCGTAGACGGCGTCGGGAAGAAAGTCTTTAGGCGTCACATAGATGGATACTGTCTGCTTCTCATCTTCCTTAACTTCCAATCTATCATCATCTTTGGTCTTCATTCGAGATGGAACGACAAATACTCGAGGGCCATCTTCTGATGCTGCTTTCTTGATCTGTAAAC
>NW_022759147.1:25722-30567 GCF_011630105.1 Anneissia japonica
ATATATATATATATATATATATATCATCACCAGCATTGTTGTACCATTTACTTAATAATTAAAACTCCCTTGTCAACATCATCAGGTTTCACAACTGTGATGATTTTCATGAAGATACCAATCAGCATATGGATGTTAGTAATCACTGTGTTCTCCAACTTCTTGTTAGTGGGCGAATACAGAATAATTCCAACATCATTAAGGTAATTGAGGACGTGGATGACGTTTTCTTTATTAATACCGCATTTCACAGCGATCTTAGTGATCTAAAAAAGTATAAGGAACATATAAATCGGTTGCGCAATAACACCAAAAAAAGCTTAGTCATAGTTTAAAGAATCGATTATTAAAATTACAAATATATTGACATAAATTAGCTTCAATCAGTGTAAAATTAGGGTAATGCAAAACATACCGGAAATCAGGCAAGTTATAAGCAAATATCATTGGTCCGGGCAACGAGAAAAATCCCGACCCAACCCCTCACCCAACATCATTCCAGACAGCGTTATTTACCACTGGCGGCGCCTGATCAAAGTTTTCGTCAAGAGACCACCCTACCCGTTTTGAAAATCACGGTAGGAACTACGTAA
Organism: Anneissia japonica; assembly: GCF_011630105.1. Classification (NCBI taxonomy): domain Eukaryota; kingdom Metazoa; phylum Echinodermata; class Crinoidea; order Comatulida; family Comatulidae; genus Anneissia; species Anneissia japonica. The sequence continues at coordinate 26,316 of NW_022759147.1, forward strand.
TAAGGATAATATTACCCAACTCAATTCTAAAACGAAACGTTTCTCTAGTAGCCCAATTCCCTATTATATCAAACTTATTAACCAACAGCAAGCTTGAACTGGTAAGATGCCCATTCTGTTTCTATTATTCAGCTGATTAAGTCAAATCAAATTATTGTCAACTTATTTTTAAATTATTGTTAAATTTTTGATAAATTTTTGTTAAATTATTGTATTCTTATATTATCATTATGAATTTTAAATATTTAAAAATTATAATAATTATTGTAATTATCTTATCTGTTTTGTAAATAACATGCAATTTGGCATTTGGCCACCATATGTTATTAATTTTATGTGATTTTGAAATAAAGTGATATATATATCCAGTCTTCAGCCTAACATTTTTTGGGCTGAGGTGAAAAAAAAGATTGAAAGAAAGGCACCACCTGATACCAGGAAATGGCACTCTGAGAATTTATATGTTATCTATTATTTTACTACGGAAAGTCAAGATTTTAGTTTCCCTAGCTGATGGCGCACAGTCTGGTGTTTACCATTTCCGAAATATAGACTTTTTCAAAGAGTAAATAAATAAATAAGCCTAAATAAATAAATATTTATATATATAATATACATATATATACCGTATATATATATACCGTATATATATAGGCCTATATGTATATATATGTGTATATATATTATATATTATATATATTATATATTATCTCTTATATATATATATATATATATATATATATATAAGAGATAATACGTGAAATAAATCATCTCGCGGTAATTATTAGAACATAAGAGAAATACATAAATTTAACGGTAAAAAAAGAGGAATCTGCAAGAAGCAGTCAGGTCTGCGAATTACTGCAAATTTCTGAAATTCTCAATTAGAAAGGCCTGTTGGAAAAATCCACAAAGTTGCAAATACTTAAAAAAATCTTTTTTCTTTTTGCTTGCTTGGTAGTCAATTTCATATACCGGTATCAGGCCTACAGTACTTTTAAAATATCGTTTATATGTGTGTGTGTGTGTGTGTGTGTGTGTGTGTGTGCATGCTGTAATAATATTACATTATTTTATTATTATTTTATTATTATTATTTTATTATATTAAATATTATTTGTTTTAAAAAAAATACTACATTGTGTTAAAATTACAATTTTGGCACACAAACGATATTGATTTGTGAATTTTTGGGCCGAAAACTTGAGCAGCATATACGGCCTTCCGGAGTAGCCCAATCGTTTCCTACGGCCTTGGAAGAAATATTTTAATTTATTACTAGAGTTCCTTATAATAAATACCTATACCTATAACACAATACCTTATCTAAGGACATGCGCAGAGTTGTTTTCCCGGCTTCTTGTACCTCAATTTGGAAGTCCATCCAATTTATTGGAACAGTTCTTGCCATTGCTTTCATGAAACCGCCTACGTTTCTTTTCAGTCTTTGAATCCCTTCATCCAGTGCTGTGGTGTTGTCTACGGCATACCTCTCACGATCTACGTGACGTTCGTATGGGGTTCCTTCGAGTTCCTTAAATATTCTGTCGAACATGTTATCAATCTTTGAATAGAAGAATTTATAGTAGGTGTAAAAGAATATCAATGGATTTTGAAACAAAATATATAGTATAAACACTCACAGACCTACAATACATTACCTTTGCCTGCTTCTCAGCATCACTCCCCGTGAGTAGGTCCTTGTGCGTCCCAATCAGACTAATCGTCGGAGATGCTATCATTCCATTGATCAAAGGTTTCTCCTTTAAGCCATGTAGCAGTATAGCATATTCATATATCGACCTTATCCAAAATATGATCGTCTGGAGATTAGTCATCTCATACTTTCCCTGCAAATAAACAATATCGATCAACATAATTATTACTAAAATGGGATTTGGATATACAATTCTAAATTTTAATTATTTCTGGAATAGCTTTTCCCCACTTTAACGCATTTTGATTTTTTTTTTCATTAAAACTTTATACATTAAAAATATTTGGATGTATGTAATTAAAGTTTGCATTGTATTTCATAAATTTACTGGAATATTTAAATGATTTACGTACTTTTTTGTGATCCCTTGGCTTAGCAAATTCATCCAAGGCATCTAACAAACTGAAAACGACTCCGTAAGACGATCCATCTGTAATGAAAAACTGGAAAGAAAAGATTGATAAGGAAGTATTACTTAATTACATCCAAAAGTTAAATTCTAAAAACTTAAATAAACTATTTGAGCAAACTCAAATAATAATTAATTTAATGCGAACGAGAACTCCATCTGTACACACGGTATTTTACATCAAACTATTTAAGTATTAATTATTAATCCATTCAGTCCTGCGTGCATAATGATGATGACAATTGTCCCGGCACTGCATGAATTCGTGATTGCGTACTGAACTATTATAAAGGTTGCATACGCTGTACTTAATGTTTATTGCAAACCAAAGAGTATTAGTTTTCCTACTCTTTGACGAAAGTCACTAACGGCTTTTCAGAGCCATAGCCCGCATATTCACTTTGATCTGAACCGCTACTTCACTCCTGCATTCATAGATCGCATGGCTTGGCGGTGCTTCAATTGTAAGCCTCTGCCATGGCGATCCACAAGCAATCACAGGCGATAATTCTGGAATTCAGGGTTTTATAAATTCACCACTTACCCGGTGAGTAATGTAATAATCAAGTTGGCCTGCATAGTCCCATATGCAAGTTACATCACTCGGCCCACCAGAACTCTTGATAGCAATACTCTCAATGACTTTCTTGCGTATTTCATTTAGCTGATATTGATTCGATACTCCAGTGCCATGAGATAAAGGTTTTCCTGAAAAACACATGAGAATTACTGTACATTGTATTTACAGCTTGAACTGAAAAACCAAATTGAATAAATAAACTTGATGACAAGATCAACATCGGAAGGGTAAAATATGTTTTAGTGTGATGGTTGGATAATGAAGATGATGATGAAAATGATAATGATGTTGACTATGTTAAGGGTGGTAGTGTAGATGACGATGTCTTTTATAATAATGATAAAAAATAATGAGGCAATATCATAGACAAAATATCCTAAAGATTGTATGTCAATCATTAAGTGAGTTTCAGAAAAAAAAATGGAAAAGAATCAAGAAAATGGAAACCGTACGAGATGAGGGGTGTAGCAGTAACAAAAAGGCAAGCCAGAAAAATTAACTTCAACAAAACATTATGTAAATTTCACACGACAAACCAAAATTCGGGACAATATTCTCAATTCTAATAAAGATAAAATCAGTAAGTGGATCAGATATGTAAGCGTTGCTTGCCATAATTGTACACAAAATACAAGCTTTATTATTCATTCAACAATATAATATTATCAATACGCAATCTGGATTTAACACAACACAAACAAAAGAGATGGTTATTATAGGCTTTACAAATTAATGAGATTATAAAAAGGGCAAGGTGCATGAGGACAACTAGGTCATAAACATTAATAACAATCTACCTTTAAATAGTTGAATAAACCTATGAAATAAAGAAGGCTTTTTTCTGGGATCAATTGCTGATATAGATGCAGCTGATGTTCTTCCAACATCAATTCTTGACGTAGATGCCGATGCTTTTCCTCCACGATCAGATGAGGATGTAGAAGCAGTAGGACCAGATTCTGATGCAGATGGTTGGTCTTGCGGACTTTCTGTAAACGCCGTTGCCACATTTGTAGCGATAGCGTGTTCGCGTACCTGTTTAGTTCGTTCAATCTCTGTAGAAGCATGGAGAAAATAAAATATTTTATTTTCTCCATGGTAGAAGTATGCCACAGCATTAAGAAGTTATCGAAAAAAAATATCAAATTGAATTATCAAAATAACTATTTAGGCCTATTGTAAATATTTTAATATGAGGGTTGTCGAAATAAATTAAAAGTAGGCCTATACATCAAGTTTTTTTTTAATTTATAGAATCATACCGTTTACATTATCCTGCTCCTTCCATTTACTGTAATCCTCACCAACAGTTTGAAAGACAGTCGTGGTAACAATACCATCAGTTGACGGCTCCTCCTCATTGAATCTATTTTTTTGCAATGACATTATAAAACGATAAATTATAAGTATAATAATAAAACGATAAAGATAATAATAATGATAATAGGCCTACAGTTATAGTACCGGCAAACACCGCGAAGAAAATGCAATTTTGTGTACAATACAATAACTATGATTTATTAGCTCCGTGTATAGTACGTGTGTG
>NW_022759148.1:0-687 GCF_011630105.1 Anneissia japonica
CATGGGCTATCCTAGTATACCACTTATGGTTTTCAACGTCGCGTTTAATTTTAATCTTTTTCAATTTATTAAGGTATATTTTAACTTTTAAGTCATTTCTATATTTGCTGTTTTTGTAGTAATATTGTGATATACTGAATAAAGTCAAGTTCAGTTAAATATCCTACAAGATAAATAAAGCAAATGTAATGTTTGCATACCAATTTCTTGTGTACTTTTTTTCTTTGCCTAAAAGAAGATAAAAAAAAAACTATACTCAGAGTTAAAATTTCTATGAATGTAAAATACATCAAACATGTAAAAAACAACTAGAGTTGAAATAATTATATTCCAGCTTTTATTTTCTTTTCCAGTTAACTTTATATATTTCTACCAAAAATGAGTCAAGGGGAGGTCCACATCCAATTATTAGGTTAGAATAAGGGCCTAAAGCAAACTTATGGTTAAAACTATGTTTTCTATTGGGATGCAAGAACCTTTAACTTTTATACTATGTTTATGCCCACTTTTAAAAACATTTTTCACAGATATTTGGTATCAAACCGTAGCAACTGGTTTTGTAGCCAAACAAACAGTCAAAGCAACACTAAGAGACTTACACCGGTTGTTGACACAGTTGTAGTCCGCATTTGGGTCAAATTTATTTTAGCTTTGGAACTTTGCCTGTGTAGTCCAGTCATGCGCAGT
>NW_022759149.1:0-906 GCF_011630105.1 Anneissia japonica
GCAGTCTTGTGATATGGTGTACGGCAGTGCATTTTGATAACTAACATGACCAGACCATACTGTATGGGCATGTTAAAGTGACTTGCAAAATTGATAGCATATACATTGTTTCATGAAATTTATTAGATGAATTACATTACAACATATTAAGTGGATAACGCCAATGTTTCATATTTTAAAATTATGCATGCTGCAGTGTATTGCTTATTCCCTAATAATACTGGTCACATTTTTGGGTCTGGATAATTCAATTATGCCACGCCTCCCAATAAATACTCCTGCTGGAGTTTGCAATATGTACACTGTAAACATATTGATACCAACTAACGTTATACAAAGATGATATCAGATTTTTCTGGTTACCTATTAATAAGGTACTTATTTACAGGCTGCCTAACCTTTGGATTTAATAGTTAGTAGATAACACATTGTCGAGGTATATTGTGTAGACAGGTTATCAGTGGTCTGTCCGATACAGAATTAACTAGCCTAAAAGCACGTGGTTTTTTTTGCGTGTTTAGTCGAAGTTCAGATTTGTTCAGTTTAGTTCAACATGGACAATTGTTTAAAATTTTGGGAATGATTTTAAATTTTTGAAGTTTATTAAATTTGTGCTCAAGATCAAGCATTGCCTACTTTATTCACATTGTGTTATTTTACAGGTTTAAAAAAATAATTTAATAATCCAGTTTGACCTATAAAATTATATACAGTACTGTATATCAGTGTTACGAACCTGTGGACCACTTTGTGGTCCGCCAGGAATGATTGGTGGTCGGTCAAACACCAAGAGTCGGTGGGTAAGTCCGCGAGAAGTGTTTCACTTAAGGTTGAGTGGTTCGCCGTACATGACATACTATTTTAATTTGACATTGCTTAGACGTGCCATGCATATTATTGTAATAC
>NW_022759150.1:0-1159 GCF_011630105.1 Anneissia japonica
GTATAGGATTCGAAAATAAAACTTTAATTGGAAAGCTAACACCTTGGAATTCAGAGGTAGCATCAGTTATACTATCACAGGTCAGAATCAAGATCACTTTATACAATAGGTTACACATCAAAATGTATTAATAATGATTTTTTTTCTGTATGGTATAATTTCAAGTTCTCAACACATCAGAGTGTCAAGTCAGGAAATTGAATCCAGAAAATTCATTGCATACATTCTGTAAGGGTCGTCGATGTTAATGAAAGTACAAAACACGCTAGGGAAATGGGAATAAACAGTCTACAGTATGTACTTTTTATTAAATTAATAAAAAAAAAATTGATAATCTCAAAATGAGAAAAATCAATCAAATAATGTACTCAGTTTGGAATACGGTAGGGAGGGGAATCACAGATAATGATATTGTGTACTTTTCATGAAAATGAAAAACATGGATGACCCATGAAGATATTTTGTAAAACTATAGGCCTATATTAAAAAATAAAATCATATTGCTAATCACCAACAATATTAAAAACATTGTTGTATAGAGTACTACAGAGTTACGTCACGATACCGCGTGATACTACTGTACTCCGTTGTTGTCGTTCAACCGGGCGCCATTTCCCCACTAACAAACCTAATCCAAATTTCTAAAGTAATTATTAGATGTTGTGTCTTAGTTTTTCTTTGTATATTTTAGTTGATGATTAAATGTGTGTTTTCAAGATAACTAATATAACTTGAGCTTTTGTGTTTTTAGTACGTTTTGATGGTAAAATATTAGATTTTAAAATGTTAATTCCAGAAAATCTATGAAGTCATTCAGGGATAATGTACTATAACCAACGTCTGTTGACAACAGAGAGCGCCACCTGGCATCGTGACGACACGACTGTGGTACTCTATGCCTAAAAACAAATATAAAAATCACATTCCTATTCATATTTTTTTGAGAAAATTGAGGTCAATTTTTAACACCTAATTGTTAAGGCTTTCTTTTGTAGAATTGATATTATGGAATTAGAATTAAGGTGATTAGTAGGTAGTAATTATGCAATAATTTTGCAGTATAGGCATAGTTTATGTAGTTTTATTGAAAGTGAATTAAAATTCATCACTTAGTCTGGCCCTTAATTAGTTAAGGTTCATTCTAATTTAAATTAATGAG
>NW_022759151.1:0-591 GCF_011630105.1 Anneissia japonica
GGCCTGGGCAGTATCCTTTACTGAAATTATGCTTACTTTCATAGTGCTATATTAGGTTTTATATCAAAATTTTAAGGCACAAGGGTAGAGGCACACCAGCAGGGCAATTTTACCTGCTTTTATAATATTACTATTAAAATTGAAAAATGCACAAGATAATTATGCACATATTGAAATTTTATATGTTTTAAAAATGACAAATAAACACCCTTCCTCCACCCCCTATTTATTTTATAAAGTACTTTTTTCCTGGATTGAGCCTCATTGAGATCAGACCCTGTCTCTTATACACATCTTTTGTCTTTCACTGCAGCATATATCACTACAATTCTTAAAAATTTCCTTGTAGAATATTTTATTTATACCACACAGATTAAACAAAGGTACATCGCAACACATTAAAAAACAGTGGCTCATTGAATTTGATTTTAATTTTCTAGTTTTAATATGTAATAGGGATTGCCACTGGGCCTATACTTAAATAAATTTCAATAATTATTTTGAAGGTAAGCAACCAGTTGAATTATCAGGAATTTAGCCAATAATACAAAAATTATTCCTATCAGTGAAAAAATTCATAATAAAATATAT
>NW_022759152.1:0-861 GCF_011630105.1 Anneissia japonica
GCGACACCGGTGCAGGAACATGTACAAAGGGCGCCCTCACACTCCCATGGGTAGAGAAGACTGAAACTAAAATTGTCAAATTGGAGTCAGTAATGTGTCCCGATGGTCAGTCTGAATGTCCAGATGGCAATACTTGCTGTAAACTGAGTAGTGGACAATATGGATGCTGCCCAATGCCAAATGTAAGTTGTCACTTTCAGAGTAGATTACATAACTACTGCCTTCCTCGCATTTTCAAAAGAACTTTTTCCACCCCTGATCTAGTACCATTTAAGATAACCCATTAAAAAAATTTTGTTCTGATTGTTTTCATACTTTTTCAACTTGTAGGCTGTGTGTTGCAGTGATGGACTCCATTGTTGTCCAAGTGGCTACACCTGCAACACCGGTGCAGGAACATGTACAAAGGGCGCCCTCACACTCCCATGGGTAGAGAAGACTGAAGCTAAAATTGTCAAATTGGAGTCTGTAATGTGTCCCGATGGTCAGTCTGAATGTCCAGATGGCAATACTTGCTGTAAACTGAGTAGTGGACAATATGGATGCTGCCCAATGCCAAATGTAAGTTGTCACTTTCAAAGTAGATTACATAACTACTGCCTTCCTTGCATTTTCAAAAGAACTTTTTCCACCCCTGATCTAGTACCATTTAAAGCCGCAATCGCACTGGATTTAAAATAGGGAAATTTTTACCGAGACTGTGGGTAACATTCCAATGGGTAAACTTCCTGTCGTTCGCACTGGGATTTATCGACGTGGTTAGTTTTACCACAGGCCATGGTGAAACTAACCATTTGTACAGATTCAACTATTGGGGGCGCTAAATCGTGACGTTCACTTCCGGTATGTGTGGCAAAACAA
>NW_022759153.1:0-503 GCF_011630105.1 Anneissia japonica
TGGAAAGATTAGCAGCTGCCTTCAATTTCTTGTTTAAGCCTTTTTGTAAGATAAAATGATGGTTTGGATTAGTCTATATGTCAGTTCATTTTTTTTGTTATAGACATGCTTATAGACATTTTTAAAATGCCAAATTTGAAATAATAAATAATTTCTACATACTTTTGCTGATGTGCCAAATATCATATTTGTGGTGAACATCTGCAAGGTTGTCTTTCATCCACTTCCGTATTCCGGAGTGGCGGTCAGTCACCAGAGTATTGATGGAAACACCACTCTCTCTTAGGGATGCAATGCTTCTTACCAGCCCTTCCTTTTCCATTGCACTGCTAGAAGTAACTTCATTAGACTGTAAACAAATACAGTAATACCGAAAGGTCCACTGATTAATCTCAGATAAGAAAGTATAATACATACTCCAAGTATTGAAATACACGCCATCGTGTTGGGATTCAATATTTCGACATTAATTATGTCATCAATTATTCCTGATGATGACATAA
>NW_022759154.1:0-1291 GCF_011630105.1 Anneissia japonica
TGGATCAGGAGTAGTAAACTCGGCGATCGTGGGTTCGATTCCCACACGGGGCAAGTTTTTTTTTTTTTATAATTTATTTATTTTTTTTTAAGGTCGTGGGTTCGATTCCCACACGAGCCAGTTTTTTTTTAAATTTTTTTTATTTTTTTTTTAAGGCAGTTAAGTTGATGGTGAATAATGACTAGCAAACATGGAGGTTGTGTGTTCGATTCCCACACGAACCGATTTTTTTTAATTTAAGGCAGTTTAGTTGATAATGGATAATGAATGTACAGTATTGTACTCGTTGATGACGTCGCGAAATAACAACAACGTGTCATATTTGCACAAGTAATTAAAATTGTTTATTGAGCAGATTAATCACACTGATAAACAATTGTACTACATTCGGCTGATGTATATGAACTTCTATTTAGAGATAAAATTTCATTTTTTTCTTTCCAAAAATCTTAATAAACGTTAACTAGCACCTTATATCGACTTTGAATGGTGAAAATCGGCTCAGTATAACCCATTTTACCGAGTACAAATTTTAGGTTAATAGAACATCAGGGGCGGATTTAGAGGGGGGGGAGGCTAAACAGGCTTTAGCCCCCCCCCCCCCTAAAATTTCATAGCCATTTCTTTTTAACTGCTTTTTGAAGGTCCAAATTAAAATATTGTTTAATGTTTTCTTCACACACATCATATTTATGGGCTAAACATTTTACAGTAGTTGTTTTTCAGTTATAAAATAAAAATGAAATACTTTTTTTAACCAATCAGCGGACAAAAAACGTAGCTAAAGCTGCTTTTGGCTTGCCTTCATGCCCAAATCTCGAAGCAAAGGCCGCTGTGTAGCGGTCTTAACGTTTGTATAATGCACTAAACTTTTCGTGTCGCGCGGGTTTGTTCTTGTCTAGTCTTTCCTTGATTGCTTGCGGTCAGAAATATTTGAATGTTTGTAAATAAACTAATAATAAACTAAAATGTTCGTGTCGAGTGAATCGTTCTTGTCTAGTCTTGTCTTGATTGCTTGTGGTCTGAGGCAGGTATTTAAACGTTTGTATGATACACTAAACATTTCGTGTCGAGAGAGTTTAGTATTTTCTTGATTGCTTGTCGTCGGATACTACTACATTTAAAACATATTTTAAGGGGAATTCTTTTGTCGTCTGAGGTTCTCCTTAACATTGTCAAATTTTACCTTTAGGGACAATATTTTTTTATTATGGAACTGTTTTCATTCTCTTCATTGTCTTATGTTCCCCATGGCAACCCTTTCACCAGGATTTTTAAAGAATGGTGAAAT
>NW_022759155.1:0-177 GCF_011630105.1 Anneissia japonica
GCGGCGGTGATCAACTTCGAAGAAGACGGGTTCCCGGGTCTGTTTTCGTGCCTCAACGACATGCTTGAAATCGGAGACGTCAACTGGGGTCGAATCGTCATTGTGTACATGTTCGGTAGGAAAGTGGCAAAGAGATGGGCGGAGAAAGGTCTCGAGGACTACGAAGATACCGTAGCC
>NW_022759155.1:200-518 GCF_011630105.1 Anneissia japonica
GTAGCCGAGTACGTCGGCGAATACGTGGCCACGGAATTGTCCGGTTGGATATCCGAACGTGGAGGATGGGTAAGTGTGATTCAGAGGGCGGCAAACACGTTTTCGAGAACGTCAGTTTTCACCAATCGTATCCCGATGTACGTACGAAAAATAATAATAATTTAATAATCATCATTTTTCTCTCCACTTCAGGATGACTTCGTGGAAATCTTCGGCCGCAGACGTCGGAAGTCGCTCTCCGACCTCACCGTTACGATCCTGCTGGCGGTCATGTTGGCAACTCCGTTCGTTTTGTCTAACTGCAGATGACTCTAATCT
>NW_022759156.1:0-1036 GCF_011630105.1 Anneissia japonica
ATATTCCCCTCAGGGCGATTATTATTTATAGGCCTAGTAAATAGTACAGTATCTGTAGGTTCTTCGAAGAAGATTTAGGCCAAGGGTAATTAATGCTGAAATTATTATTATTATTATTATTATTATTATTTAGCATTAATTACAACGATAGTTTGGACAAGTTCAATAACGCCGGAATGGTATATTATTTACTTAATAATATTTCTCTTATGCGCTCTATTTTTCATTTCATGCTTCAATTTTGTCCCATTTCCCCTCCCCCCCCCCAAATTTCAGTCCATGTCAGTATGTGAAGCGTGACTGTTGTGTCAGCCTGACCCTAGGCCTAGTTTAAGGAGGGGCCTAGGTAAGACCTCAGCCTGTAGTTAGGCCTATAGTTGATCCTCTTTCTCTCTAGCCTTTGGTATAACTGTACCTATCTACGCTGTATAACAGGAGGTACTAGCTGTTGTTGTTGTAGATAAAATACTAACATTTAATAACATCCAACACAACTCTGCATTGCTCCGCCATCTTGTCAGCACTCTAGTTGTTTAATAGCTCTATGATGGTTTGTCAGTAGAGAAAATGGTGTCCGGTTGAACTCATTTTGTGTCACTGATAGCAACGGAGTAGTCATGTTGTATTGTGACGTAACACTGTAGTACTCTAGTGATATTGTTTGCTATAGCAGGGTTAAACATTAAAGGGCATAAAATAGATATAAAAGCATACTAGTAGTAGCTGGTCACCATAGCTTATAATAGCAGTCATATAGCACCCATTTAAAAAAATTTAACAATCACAGTGTTAAGTATTAAATAGCGATTATAAGCATGTTAGTAGCTGTTACAATAGCTATAGCTTATAATAGCAGTCATAACACCCATTTCACAAAATATAGCATCACTATTTTAAGCATTACTGTAAATAGCGATTAAAAGAATGTCATTAAACAGGCATTTGCGACAATAGGCGTTAGGGTTAAACACATCCCAGGTAACAAGCCCATAAGGGACCCATATGGTGCCCATATGCAGATCTATATGGGTACCAT
>NW_022759157.1:0-1293 GCF_011630105.1 Anneissia japonica
CATTATTTGGAATACTATTATTAATAAATGATTCAGTTAATTATTATAATGAAATATTTTCAAATCCTCTTGTAATGCAACTACAAATATATATTTCAGGGGTTCTCAACTATATTATATAACAGAGGCCAGGATTGTAGATTCGCTGAAGGCCAGAGATCATGCAAGAATGGAAAGTGACCTAGGGTCTAGAGGGGAGGGAGGTGTATCTACGGTCACACGATAAAATGGTAATGGTGTAAAATAGTGCAACTGATAGGCCTAGTGGCTCTTAACTATAATTGTTTTAAGCTTGTTCTGACAGGCCGGATAACACACAATCCCGGCCTGTGGCTGCCAGTTGAGCGCCCCTGTAGTATTTTAAGCGAATGATTTCTATTTAATAAATACATCCAAGATGGTCAACAGGAAAACATGTATTATTGGATGATGCATTCATGTTTCTGGAGTTTAAAAACATGACACGAAAAAGTTGTGAACTGTTGGAAACACTATTTAAAAGTTACAGAGTATGCCATTGTGTATCACAATGACACACATGACTAAGTTTGTCATGCATGACTGAACACCAGGGCAGCCATAAGGAAGTGGTTGACATTCATCACAAACTGCGAGGTCTAGCTTAACTATGAATGACAGACTTCCAAGGCATGATTATTCCATGTTCACTAGCATCTCAACCTGCTAGGCCTAGCTATATGAATGAAAGACATTCAAAGAAGATTTTTTCGATATTCTTCATGAGCATTACAAATTACTAGGCCTAGCTTAAATATTACAGAAACAAGTATAATAACTATTATGCATGACTACAAATAATACATATTAACTTCTCTACATTCTTTCACCACAAATAAATTAATTCTGTTACTTACTGACTTCACTTAGCCTTGCGCTTGATAGCAATGTCCATTTTTTTGTTTCATACTCTGACCGTCCAGACATGTCTGGCAACTTAACATGAGCACTCTGGACAAAGCAACATGTTACTAAGACAATAATGTCTGACCATCGAAAAGAAGCCTGAAAATTAAAAAAAAATTTAGTGACTGGAAAAAATAGTAACAAATGAAACTCTGATAGACACTCTGACAGAACATGAATCATCACTAAAATATCCATGCATTTTTTCTTCTGTCAACTTATAAAATCTTTCAAAATTTATTATCATATTTCTGCTCCTTGTTAAATAAAATGTCATATGTTGAGATACAAGATACAATTTTATTGTCCTCATATAAAAACATACAATGAAAATTTGGTTATACTGTACAGCTTTTCAAATTTAAAAAC
>NW_022759158.1:0-1363 GCF_011630105.1 Anneissia japonica
AGTAAAGCGACTTGTCGGTCAGTACGGAATGTATCAGCAATCTTAATAACTCCAGTTTTCAAATCCATAACTGCCCCATTTGACATAAGAAAATTCCAACCCAATATCATGGGTCTCTCCATACTATTTGAGACATGAAAATTATGGTTAAGCGTAACATCCCCAATACGCAAATTAACTCTAACACAGCCTAACTTCAAGGGGGCTGCCGTCAACTGACTTAGCCGTGTGAAAACTTTCTCAAATCTTCTTGAATTTAAGAACTTATTACTTTTACGAAACTGATTAGAAATTAAAGAAATGTTAGCACCAGTGTCAATTAAAGCACTGACTTCGTGACCCTCAACATACAACTGTATGTGGGAGTTAAATCCCTAATAGGAACACAAAAAATCTCATCTGAATTATGTACAAGTTGGTCATCTGCTGATGACAACTGAGGGGTCTTTGCACATCACTAGTATTTCCACTTGCATAAGCCGAATATTGACCCACATTTCCAGCTGACTTTAGTTTCCCGAACTAGAATATTTGGTGTTAAATGTAACCCGTTTGGGACTACCTTTGTATGCCCGGCGGTATGGGATGTTTTGTCTGCAATGTGTGTCGGCAAGCTCATATCTACCCTGCGGATATTCGGCCGTCCTATCTCGGTTACGGGAGTCCGAGCGATCATATCTACCCAGCCGATATTCGGGTGTCCTGTCCTTACGCCAAGAGGAGGAATGGTTCCGATAACAATCAACATTAGGTACCTGTCAGGGGTTGCATCCCTGGTACAGGGCCTCCCACGTTCACCCCCGGTATCCCTATCCAGTGTGCTCTGTAAGGTAGAAACCACATTCGTTAAATCCACTAAAATGGATTTCAAATCCGATACTTCCGATTTTATGACATCATTCGCTGTCACTAATGCATCGACATTACTATTAGATTTAACGTGCAAACCTTCCATTTGACTAGTTAGGGAATTTACACCATCCAGCTGATGGAGGTGGGAAGGGAAATTCAGCAACTCAAGAGCAGTCAGTTAAACCATATAAACATTTAAAAACAAACATATCAGAACATATTCACACCGGGAATTAAGTGTTAGCAAACTGAGGGATTTAAGTTGGTTAGTGTATGGCATTTTTTCTCTTTTAACATATACGCCTTGTGGCAGACCTCTGGATGCGTTGGATTCTAATAGAATTTTTTTTTTGACGCATCCCAGTGAAAAAAATTTAAGATCAAACTAGGTAGTTCAACCATGTTAAGTAACTAGGTATTTCTACCAAGTAACTCCAAGAACTATTTATCTACAACGTAGTGTATAATGGCCCTTTGGATTGACAGCATTGATACCTTAGGGGCAAATAGT
>NW_022759159.1:0-829 GCF_011630105.1 Anneissia japonica
AACTTAGGCTTTTCAAAGGCTTTTTAATCGATTTTAGAGTCTACTAATATGTAAAAAATACATATATTTTGTTTTTCTCTCCGATGAAGTGTGCTTTTTCTCCCCGATATCTGGGAGATACACCTCGAAATCTGACACCTCGTCGGGGGCCACGGCCGTCGGGGGCCACGGCCCCCGGTCGGGCAAATCCTGGCGCCACCCCTGTTCGTTCATCTTCTCGAAATCTCCTCTCTGTTCCCAAATATTCTACCAAAACATGGTCAATGCTCATTCTCCCTTGCTTCTGCTTTTCTTTGGAACCAGCTTCCTATTAATATAATTACTTCTTCTAATCTCTGCAACTTTAAAGCGCAAATTAATACCATTTTGTTTTCCGAGGGTATCACACTTGCATAGTGCGCCTTTTTTATTTATTTATTTTTTTTTTTGGAATTGGCGCCTTATAAATTCCAGATGTTATTATTATAACAAGCAACACCTCACAAAATACAAAGAAAAGATTAAAAAAAAAGAATTAAAAAAAACCGAATAAAAAATGATAGAAAAGTAAACATTATTAGTACGATGGAAGGAATATTCTATGAGAGATGAGATGGGCTGCCAACTCTACAAGGCGGAGCCTAGCCGAATGGAGCAGTCTAAGTTTCAGTGAATTATTCAATTACACTCAGTACTGTTGGTCTTAAATTTGAAACACCTAAAAAATGCCCTTGTCATTTGAAGAATGGCAACCATAACCACCAAAAGTAATAATAATTTGTTTCTTCCTTTTATTTCCTTTTCTCTTACATCCTCTTTTTTCCACCCAGCCCTTCTTTTTTTCCCTTTC
>NW_022759159.1:846-964 GCF_011630105.1 Anneissia japonica
CCCCCCCCCCCCCGCCATTTTTTTTAGACGATGATGCCAAATGACGAGCCATAGGGCTCAGGTTTCGCCCAACTACCGAATCATCAACAAGGAACCCTGTTAAATAAAGTAGAGGATG
>NW_022759160.1:0-931 GCF_011630105.1 Anneissia japonica
CCATACAAGCGGTGATGTTAGAATTTCCATTACCCATAAAGTAAAATAAAATATAACAATTTCAGCGCCTTGTTTTCCCGGTGGCAAAATTAGAGTTCTAACTTTTATTAGTATAATAAAAAAAATAAAAAAACCAGGAAAATACGGTTCTCAAATAGTTTTTCTTTTTTCCTTCATTTAGGGATAAATACAACCCCAGAATTTGACTTTGATTATACAACCGGTAAGTCTTATGGCATACGAGAAAGTTGTTAAATTATTTAACTGAAACAAATGAAGAATATTCGATGGAGTTGGTAATAATAATAGTAATAATAATAATAATAATAGATGGATTTATATAGCGCAAATAAACGAGGTCTCTATGATAATTATTAACACTGTTACTAAAATCTCTATATTCATTATTAATACCATTATTATGTCTATTATTGTTGTAATTACCTTTCTTTTCTTGTTCATTCCTTAGAAATAGTTTCAACATCGCAAGAAACTGACTTGGGATCAAAAACTGGTACGATAAACTTGGAATAAGAAGTTTCAAGTGTTTAAAAAATTGAAAAAGTTAATTATTATTTTAAATACATCGAAGAACACACTATTGGTAGTAATGATTATTTGGCTGATTTTAAATTCTGAAAGATTTTCATCTGGTTCGATAGAGTGAAATGAACAAATATTTGTTTTGTTGAACCATTTAGTTGATGTTATGTTCTTTATTACACTCTTTGCAGATGTTGTATGCAGTGGTTCCTATATGACCGTTTACTTGGACGCTTCCCTTGAAAACGCCAACAATGCGCACTTCATTGATTCTTCGTGTACTGCCGCTGGGTATGTTTATCGAAACGGCATTCGATGGATCTATCTTTACACTCGTTATGACCAATGTCAAACCTCAATAACGGTAATTATAATTGAAATATACACA
>NW_022759161.1:0-10378 GCF_011630105.1 Anneissia japonica
AGAGCGCATCGTACATTGTATTATAACGTGAAAGGCTATTGAAACGGTTCTATTGTATTAGATACATGTTTACCGTTATAACTGTGTCTCTTAACATAATGTTGAAATATAGTAGTCAGTTTGTTTTTTTCAAAAGAATGGCTGATATGATAGAGTCGTACATAAAACAAAGGTGTTGATTCGTGATGCCTTACACGCGTCGTCTTATACGTTACAATAGCAACACGTCGTAATTTACCTGATAGCAGAGTGTACGTTTTTAGCATTTCTTTATAATTTATTTAGTTTAAGTAATTATTGTTGGACCAAGCATTAAAAAATAAACATATGTATCTATATGGTGTATAAGTATAAGCAATTTTGTTTAAATAACGTAATGTTAAACTATTGTTGATTACCGAACAATATGACCATAGAAAGTAAACGTATCATTCAAACCACATCTTTCATAGCGTAAAAATATATTTATTGCTACAATAAAAAGAAAAAATAGTTGGTTAAAATACTGATAGTGCAGTAGTAAGTTATGTTTTATCAATAATGCTACAATTGTGTTAGTAAAAATACAAAATACACACATTTGTGATTACTAACAGTCCTTTTTTTATTTTTATCCAAAAATCTTATACAGTAGCTTGTGAATAGCAAAAATGCAGTACAATATTTACAAAATATAAAGTGATGCAGGTTTGTAAGAAGTTAAAATCGACAGTGGTGCAATATTGTATACAATAACCTTTCTGAATTTGCATGAATATAGCAGAACGGTACAAACGATTCTTTATACATTGAGCAAATATTCTTTGCAATTGTACTAGTACTACTAATTAAAAATTATAATATACAAAATATCCACAATGAAAGATAAAACGTTTGTCATCAGAATACAAACATAACTATTAATTATACCCCATCAAAAAAGTACCCATATGGATTAGTAAACTGAAAACTAATAACCGTAAGGAACAGTGTCATAATTGCCTATAGGCACCCGTTTCGTGTATACAACTTCTCGTGTTTCGATATTCATGTTCTTCTTTTCCCTTACAATCTTGTATGGGTCTGTGACTTGTATTTTCTTTGGACCTTCACCCTGAACCATTTTTAACATGCTTCCAAAGTTGACTAAACTGTCGTTGCGATAATTCAGTCTAATTCCCCGAACTTTACAATGAGTTAAATTTCCATTCCTCTCTGGCTTGGCTAATTTGTAAGAATAATTTTTTGGTCCCCCAGACACAAATGCGACGATGTGGTTGTCGGATTCCAATTCATCCGTCAATTCGCCCAAAAAATCCCAAATGTGCGGTTCCCATTGTCCTTCCCGACTTACGTATATCACACTGTCGGTGTCGTAGTACAATACACGCCTGTCAAGCTGTTCTAAGAGTTCGTATAATTTAAGACGCGCCTGTGCAGATGTATGCCGCTATGATTACATTTGTACGACCAGACGGTTCTACAAAGTCTTTAGTTTGTTGCCATTGTACTTCTACCATCTGGTCATTTACAAAGTTTACATTATGCACCTCAGTGTCATCGCGAGTCATCATTTCGAAATATTCCTCTGGATCGTCGATATACGTGGTTTTAGTCATGTTTGGGCGCTGTCTAAATTTCCCCCAAAATGAATTTAGAATAAGCTTGGCCAATGCACGTAAACCAGGGTTCTTTTTTATATTATTAGGATTTAGCACAATTCCTTCTTTTTCAAAGTACAACTGTACATATGTATCTCGTTGTTCTTTGGTCTTACACCAATTAGGCCAATCGCTGGCTTCTTGTTTTAACTTGAGGAAGGCATTAACGTAAGCTGTGAATAGTCCACCATCCTTAGTCACAGGGTCGTATACCGATGTGTTTTCAAAAATGCCAAATCTCAAATACCCTCAAGCGCACGATCATCATCGCTGTGTTCACATGGAGATTGAACGAGCGACTCGCAACATTTGGAACAGAGAGAAAACATCAGACGACCAGAAGCTCTGTAAGGTAAAACTGGGTGGTAAAGCCCTCTAGGAGGAAGCACTTTACATTTTATTACCCTTTCATACTCGGTAATATCTTTAAAATTTTCTGTTATTATTATAGGATGCCCTATTGAACATATTCCAACCTTGTTAACGAAGGGGTATAAACTTGTAAAATCAACATACTTTATCGTTTCATTGGGTTGAACCGAATAGTACAGTTTAGCAGCATTTGTCCTACCACCAAAAAAAGCATCGCGAGGGACAAGTGGTGATGGAATAGTCAATGTTTTTATGAAATCGGCCATTTCATTGTTTTGTTTGATCTCTTTGTCAAATTTGCATTCCCATTGCTCAATATACTTATAACCTAGGTCTGTGATATACCGTCGTTTATCTATAGTCTTTTGGTACAGCTCTTCCATATTGAAACCGTTTAAGGGGTGTTTTGTTTCACGTTCCATACACGTGTGTCCATGGTGTAGACAGCCGTGATCAACAAGTACTATTTCCTCCCCGTTTGCCTGGATATATCCATCGGCTTTGTATTTACCAATGTGTTTTTCGCCCTGATTGGCAGCATGTTGAATATATTGTCCATTTTTATGGGACATCCACTTAAGCCATTGAAGAGCTTTGATAGATTGCCTATCATTCGAAGAGTACACTAAGGGATGAATGATTCCGATAGTGTCCTGTGGTAAGTATTTGGTACGGTACACTAAGTTGCATGCTGATGCAATCGTAATACAGTTTTGAAAGGGATCTATTCCAGGACTACATTCATCCTCGGTCATTTCCATAAACAGGGATCTGAATTTCAAGCAACATCTACGAAGTATATCAACATCCGATCGGCAATACTTTAAAAGTTCCGATTTACAGTTAAATTCATCGTTATGGTTTGCATTGTACCACTCAACAAATTTCTTTCTCTCAGTAGTTGACATCCCGTCTGGGTTGTAATAATGCATATCTGGCAAATGGGAAAGGACAACCTCTTGATTAGCTTTTGTATTGAAAAGATGCGGAAAATATCCTTTTGCTAACTCATTAAGGCCAAATGCCCCTGGAAGTTTAGACAGAGCCATAGGAAGAAAATTTAATGAGTCTATGAATTTCATTACCATAGATACCATTAACACATTTAAATAAAATACTCATAACTTTAGCTCCATTGTAGATTACTTTTGGTAGAATGGCATTGTCGTAAAGGTATCGGAGAACAAAGTATGAATCGTAACCTTTGAAATTATGACAAATGATAATTGCACCGGCGTTTTCTTCATTAAAAAGCCATTTGCAAAAATCTTCACGAGTGCTGGGCCATAAAATTGTTTTTCGCGTTCACCGAACTTTAAACAAGATTCACCCTCATCGATGTTAATACATGCGTTGCATACTTTTTGAGCGATACAAAGATTCGGCTCATGGATGCCAGTTTCTTGAATGCATTCAAAGTCAAAGAAAATATAGCTTAGGCTAACTACACTACTTATCTCATCAACAATTTCGTCACTTGTATCATTCATCGTTTCATTATTTACTGGCTGCATATAACAAAGGTGATCTTGTTGTACAAAAGTTTTGCAGATTACGCAGTATTTTTCGCCACGTTGATGTGGTTTTCCTCTGTGCCTTTTTCTGCTAACGAATTGATTGCAGTCTCTACACCTATAATATAATTTGCATACCGACCCATAAGATGTCGAAAGTTGTCTTAAGTGGTTTTTGTAACAGTTTTTACTTTTAAATGACCTATTACAGTCATCACAATATTTCCAGATTTCTTCAATACAGTTACTTTGAAAGCAGAGTTTACACGTGTTTTGACACCGATGTTCTAACTTATTGTTGTATCCTTTCATGCATTCGATACAAAAGTAGCTTCTATTGAGGAAAGCGGGCATACTAGTGATAACCTGTCTCTTATACACATCTAGATGTGTATAACGTCGTAATGGTTATTGTGATGATACAAGTAGATTTGCTGTTTTGCAGGCGGCCCTCGGTATATAATTGCATTGCCGTAATCTAAAGAAGCAACAATTATTTGAAATGGTGGCAGCACATGTTGAAATTGTTTGATCTCATTGATTCCAAATTTAGCAAGAGGTACTCTCGCTACGTGATGCAAATCAACGGCCAGTTTTTGCTGTATCTTGTATCCTTTACGAATGGCCTCCCAATTCTTCGGTTGTTCAATTTTAGCTTTTGCTGTAACAATAGCTCTAGCACAACACAGTTCATCTTTATTTCGGATTCGAAGAATACGTTGTTTTTCTTTTAAGAATCGCTCCAGGTCGACGTATCTCTTTTTTGGAATCTTTCCTCCTCTGGACATTTCCACATGCGTAATATGTATTTCTAATGACCCATCGATGCTGAATTCTTCGTACGACTGTAGTACTCGTTCTACTCTAGCAAGGAATAGGTCAGCCGTCAAGTGTCGTTTTTTCACCAATGGAAGTTGTATAGGATAATCCAATTCTGGACACTCTACCACCATACGAATTAGATCGTCAGGATGTGCCCCTTCCGTCAAGGTGTCGATGAGACTCTGAAAAACTTTATGTAGCGTACTTAGGATAGTAGTTGAATCACGAATATCTAAATCATCGTTAAATTTAACGCTGTATTGAATTCCTTTCGTCTTGAATTTCTTCATACTAACTTCAGTCATATTAGTGACTTGATAAAAGTCAAGACCATTGTTAGATAACTTCTGTCGCTTAGTAGTAGGTTCGTCAATTTGACCTGCACCATATCCACTTTGCACATTATTCTCACTTCCATGCTTGTTGTTGAGGTGTCGAACAAAATTGTAATGTCTTGCAAATACTTTACCGCACTTATCGCATTGGTGTTGGTTGAAGCGAGTATGGAAAACTTTGTTACATACTTTGCAAGAAAGCGTTGGCTGTAAAACAAAATATGTGAGATAATTCTAATAGAAGTATAACTGTAGGTATGTTACAGTATTTACTTAAGTTGGCTGGGCCTATATGAACTTTCAATAAATCATTATTGTGCCTGTCATTCATTTATTCCAGTACAGAATTGGTTTATTGAAAACCATTATTAATGTTGAAACTAATATTTAACTGCAATCATGTTTTGAACAGAGACTTATGAACTCCTTAGTCATAATACTATGGTTATAATTTTTATATGTCACTTTATTTAACTGTACCTTAATCCTAAGAATTTATCTTTTGCTGTAGCTGTTCATAATTCCATATGATATGATAAATAAAGTAAATATTTTTAGTTTAATACTCAGAAGTGGAGAATAAAGGATTACACGATATTCTAGCATATAGATTACAGGTTTGATACACTTATGTAACTTACCTTCATAATTTCTTGTCGTTTTCAAATTGATTGAAATCAATGAATTACAGGGGTGGAATATAGTTATAACTTTATCTAAAACAAAATATAGCAAGAAATTACAAATCCTATCTATATTCAGCAAATTAAATGATTGAAACAGCAAAAGGAGTGACGCATTTCTGCAACAGCTGATTAGGTCACATTTTGTAAAATTGCATACCTGTACCTACTGTAGGTCTAGTATATCTGCAGATTTAGAAAGGCTTACCCTTAATCTATTTATTATAAAATACTAACTTTCATCATTATCACATTGTCTATACGTAAAAAAAAAATTAAAACAAAACAACATGCCAATGTAATTTTATACAAAACATCAAATTCTTAATCACAAATTTAGAGAACTCTTGAAGTTACCTGTACCTACTGTAGGTCTAGTATATCTGCAGATTTAGAAAGGCTTACCCTTAATCTATTTATTATAAAATACTAACTTTCATCATTATCACATTGTCTATACGTAAAAAAAAATTAAAACAAAACAACATGCCAATGTAATTTTATACAAAATATCAAATTCTTAATCACAAATTTAGAGAACTCTTGAAGTTTATAATTAAGACAATTAAAAAATCATAACAGGCAAGAAGAATACTTCTAATATGTTATTTTGGTAGTTTGTTTTTACCATAGGCCTATAGTGATTACTAGACCTTCTAGGTTGTTTGTATGATTAGAGGTTATTTTGTAACACTTGTTGAAATAGATTATCAATGTTTCAAATACTTTTCCCATAGAGATGGAATCCTACCTTGTATGTGTTGGAGACGGTAATTGTTACTGAACAGTTGTAAGCTAGTGTTGGCCTATGGGCTGATGAGACTTGTCGTCGATAATTATACACTGTCCTAGTATAATATAAAAGGCCATTGACCAATAAGATTTGATTATTCTTAAACAAAGTTAAAACAAAATGAGAATGACCAATCACAAGTGAGAAAAATGTATTACCATTTTTTCGATTGCGCTGAGAGATCATTGATCGCGTAACCGTCAATTTTGACAAGTCTGAACTTGTCCAACTGATATACTATCGATTAATCAGAAAGTAACGCCATCAGCTGCCCTACGTCACAATTCACAGCTGATCAATATCACACCAATGTTGGTTACTGTATTCTTTAAAATTAATTCTTATCATGACTTACTTTACAAACCTTATCAGTAGCAAATTACACAAACAGAGGATAACAAATAATCTAGGCTACGTTATTCGTCCAAAATTGTTTTATACTTATAATAAAAAAAATAAAGAAATAAAACAAATAAAAAAACAAGTAGTTTGAAACACAATTTCTTGCTGATATTCAAAATTGGCTGGGTTGATATCAATAACAACAGGCTTGTTACACCATATAGATACATATGTTTATTTTTTAATGCTTGGTCCAGCAATAATTACCTAAACTAAATAAAATATAAAGAAATGCTAAAAACGTACAATCTGCTATCAGGTAAATTACGACGTGTTGCTATTGTAACGTATAAGACGACGCGTGTAAGGCATCACGAATCAACACCTTTGTTTTATGTACGACTCTATCATATCAGCCATTCTTTTGAAAAAAAACAAAAAAACAAACAGACTACTATATTTCAGCATTATGTTAAGAGACACAGTTGTAACGGTAAACAGGTATCTAAAACAATAGAACATTCAATAGCCTTTCACGTTAAAATACAATGCACGATGCGCTCTGTATATGCGAACAGCATAGGGTTAAGCTTGTTTTTAACTACAGGCTATAATCAAGCTGTCTTTTCAGACATTTCATGAGCAATATGTTAGTGCTATTGGTCGGAAACTTTTAGATATGTCAATTTAGATACACAGTTAGGAAATGTTTCCAGATGGAAGAAGCAACCGAAAAGTTTAAGAAGAGTTGAGCAAAAATAAATACATAAGCTAACGGCGATACACACCCATTAAAAGTTTGTCACCAAGTTTTAACCAATGGCCTTACTTTAATTGGTTTTACAAAATAGCGCCATTGCCTCATTGAATGGGCAAAAAAACACACAAAACAAATAATTAGGTAGATCCTGTACAATATTTCTGCAAAACCAATGTTTAATTTATGTTCGGATCTTTCGATTTAGTTATACATTTTTTCTTGTTGATTTGTATCTTTCAACTGTATTGCTATTCGTTTTAATAATTGACTTCAAATACTTTTCTATAGAAAACACCAATAATGGTCATAATGATCATACATTTTCGTTAATTGAAAACGAAAAACATCCAAATCAAAGGTCCTCCAAATTGTTACAACTACTACTCATATATGAGAGACAAAGTAAAAAAAAATACCATTAATCATTCTACAAAAGGAAAGTACGTACAAAAAAATAAAAAGCAACAAGAGAAATGAAAACTGCTTCACCATACGGCAGTTATCGTACGTTCAAGTAAAACGAGTTGTAACAAAAATGTTTAAAAACCCTCTGCTTTATTCAAAATAGAGAAAAAAAAATAAACAGGAATCTTGTAAATGTTAAAAAGAAAAAATCAACAGAAAGAAAAATCAACAGAAAAGTTATTTATAAATAGTTTAGCTGAAAAAAAAATAGATGTATAATTAAAATAAAAAATAGTTTAGAAAATTAGTAGTTTTTGATTTACTAACACCAAATCCTCACGTACTACGAAAAATAAAAAACAAAATTAAGAGCGTTTAGAAAAAATTTACCACCAACTGTTATTTACATAATCAACATTATCCCATACAGTAATTCCAATATAGGATATCTAAAATATTAGAGAGGTCTGAAAAGAAAAACATAGAATTTAAAAAGTGTAAAAGGGTAAGATGGGCACTAAAAATAAATCCATTCTTACAAGTTCAGACACGTTCAACATGACGTCACTGTTTGAATTATCTATAAAACAGTTGTAACAAAAGGATTAAACATTAGCTGGTCCTCGTTTTTCAAAAGGCTCTTGTCTAGAACAATTGCAGTAGATCGATTTTATTCAGAACATATTAGACCTTACATCATAGTATATAGTGAAATCAAAGATAGGGTTACGATATAGGTTACAATATTTAGGTGGTAGCTATGTTTGTATTGATTGAAGTAAAATAGAATAGGGTTAAAAACCCTGTAAAATAGAATATATTTAGGGTTATACACCCTTGGTCTAAAATGAAATAGGTTTAGAGTTAAGCACCCTTGCTCTAAATATGATATATGGTTTAGGTAAATATCAATTCTCTAAAAATTGAATAGGTTAGGGTTAACCACCTTGAAAAATGGAATAGGTTTAGGTTCGGCACCCCTGCTATAAAAATGAAACAGGGTTTGGGTAAAGCACCCCTGCTCATTAATGGAATAGGGTTAGGGTTAAGTACCCCTGCTCCTAAATGGAATAGGTTTAAAGTTAAGCACTCCTGCTGTAAAAATGGAATAAGTTTAGGGGTAAACACCCCTGCTCTATTAAAAACACCCCTACTCATAAATGAAATGCTGTAGGGGTTAAGCACCCCTGCTTATTAATAGAATAGGTTAGGAAACACTCCTACTCATAAATGAAATACTGAAGGGGTTAGGATTAAGCACCCCTGCTCATTAATGGAATAGGGTTAGGGTTAACCACTTTTGGTAAAAAAAAAAAAAAATAGGTCTAGGGCTAACACCTGTAAAATGGAATAAGGTTAGGGTTAAGCATCCCTGCTCCAAAAATAGAATAGGTTTAGTTAAATCCCCCTCCTCCTAAATGGAATAGGTTTAAGGTCAAACACCCCTGCTCTAAAATGGAATAGTCCAATTTGAAAACCCCTTTCTAAAAATGGAATAGGGTTAACACACCCCCGCTCTAAAATGGAATAGTCCTGCTGCTCATTTTATGCAAATTAGGGTCACGTGGTACGTAATGCAGGCTTCTGACTGGTCTAGAGCCTCCCAAATAAGGCAAAAATGTCCTGGTCAGACCCTATGCACTACTCTCAAAATCTTCGAAGATCGAGTTTCTAATGTTGTCATCTCGACAATTTCATAACAATTTAAGTTCAATTAATGAAATTAAGATTGGTGACAATTTAATTGAGATATCGTCTTGTGCTCGAAACCTTGGGGTTGTGATTGATTCAAAGCTTTCTATGACCAATCACATTTCCAATATTTGCAGGTCGTATACGGAAATCCCTTTCTCAGTCTGATACTGAAAAACTAGTTCATGCATTTATTTCGTCTAGATTAGATAACTGTAATTCTTTGCTTGCTGGACTTCCAGCATATAAACTTAAACCACTTATTCGTGTCCAGAATGCAGCTGCTAGGCTTGTAACTAGAACACGTAAATACGATCATATTACTGACGTATACATTAGACTTCATTGGTTACCGATTCCACAAAGGATTGAATTTAAATTGCTAATAATGGTTTATAAATCCCTACATGGTGTAGCACCATAATGTTTATCTGAACTAATTGAATGGCACACTCCAAAACGAAACCTTCGTCGGGATTTCAGTTTTTGGCAAAGGTAAAATCTGTTAAAGTACTGCGATCGGATGGTAAAAATTCAAAAGTAGCATTTAAAGACCGTGCTTTTGAGAATATTGGTCCTCGGCTTTTCAACACTTTACCCCTTTATATTAGATCTTGTTCTACCATTGATGTTTTCAAGTCTCATTTGAAAACACATTTATTTAAAAAGAGATTTAATGCTTAACTTTCTGTAGGTCAGGTATATTCAACTTGTAGTTCAGCTTTATGAAAATTGATGTACAACTGTATATTCTTGCATTTTAAAAGCTCTTTATTTTAAATTTAAGACACATGATGTACTGTATTTGCATTTTAATTGCTTTTTATTTTAAATCTCCAAGACACATGATGTACTGTAGTTTTGTTTTTTTCTCGGCATTTTTAACCTTTTGATGTAAATTTTGATGGTTTGGTAGAATTGTCTTGTCTTTTTCTTTTACAAAATACAAAAAAAATCAGTGTTTTATCGTTCTATTTCATGTCCCGTTTTCTTTTATTTCAATGTAGATTTTTGATGTGT
>NW_022759162.1:0-7108 GCF_011630105.1 Anneissia japonica
GAATAAGAGTGATCAACATTTTGAGATTAATGGATTCCGGTTATTTCGAGGCGATAAGACTGCATAATCAGGGAAGAGTGGAGGGGAAGTTATAGTATACCGTATTGAAAGCTAATGTCATCCAAATAACATAAAAATAAGTTTATTTGCCTGCCTCATGTTGACATTTTGGTGTTGTATACGTCTATACTATTATTCCTAAGGGATTTTCGCATGTAATTATGGTAGCGGTGTAAACACCACCAGACAGGAGACATGCAAATGAAGCTAGAGCAGGATTGAGTAGATTAGTGAGATAGAAATTGCGTATATCCTGACGCTTTTATGCTCGTTAGCGGAGACTTCGACCACTGTACTTTGTATAGAAGCAATATTTACTTCTACCAACACATTAAGTGCAGCACAACGGGGTGAAGCTACACTTTATCTTATCTACTCAAACGTAAAGGATATCCTCCACGACAGTTACCAAACCTCGGTTTATCAGACCATAACTTGTGCATCTGCAACCGAAGTACCGTCCAAAGGTTCAGCGTCAAAAACCAAATTCTTTACAGTAAAACTGTAGTCTAAAGAAGCAATTGAACAGCTTCAATTTGAGTTTTAAACGACGGACTGGAATATGTTTAAAGATAACTCTGATAATGTGGATGAATTGACAGAAACCATTAATGCAAATATTAATTTTTCTTTACTGATAATGTGATCCCAATTAAGAAAGTAAAAGTGTATGCCAATTTTAAGCTATGTATAAATAAGAATGTAATGGAGATAATAAAGAAGAAAATACAAACATTTAAAAATAATGGTGTCGCCCAAGAAAAAATTATCCAGAAAGAGTTGAAAGGAGTATTCTACCTAATCAGCAGTGACGCATCTTCAGGCTAACATTAGAACACGTCCAGTCGTCGCGGATTCATTAAACTTCAGTTAGCCGTGGAGGACGGACGTACTCATTTCAGTAATTTTGAAGTCATTTCGGATACTTTTTAATTAGTACAAATTGAAATAAAATAGAAGACAAGACACAAGGTGAATTTATTACAAATTTAAGGTATACATTTTAATGTACAATATATTTTAAAGTAATAATATTAAAAATGTAAAAAATACACCAGATGAAGTAATACAAATATACAATAAAGTTAAAATATACAAGTGGGAGGGCACAGTACAATATATATTGTTCGGTATCTTTTATTCATTCATATATAAAATTAAAAAAAATTAGCAGCACAGGCTGAATTACAATTTAAATGTACGGTACAAATTCAATAAATAAATTGGTATATACAATTCAATAACTGAAGATTTAACAAATTGCATCATTAAAAATGCAAAATGATTAAGTTACTGTTTATAAACAAATAGATACATAAAATGACAAATTAAAATATAATAAATGTGCATAAAAATACATGAACATACAATTAACAAAATAATTGTTCATAAAAAATAATAATTATGTAACACAATGGCACAGTATCGTATTAAAATAACTATTCAATAAGTCATATTAAAATATGGACGGTTCACACAAATACATATATTTATACGTAAAATAAATACTACTGAAACGTTCTTCTGTTGGGGGGGGGGGGCTTTTGTTTTGACTTTCGGCAATTAACTCTCTAGGAGTTGTAAGGTTGCAGTTAATAAGCATTTATTATGTGAAATAAAACAAAAATAAAGCGACAGTTTACTACAAAAGCATGCCAAAATAAAGGACAATGTAGGATTTCGAATATTTTGATAACGATCTTTTTTTTTAAATAGTGACTGAGCATTACACCGAGAAAAAGATATAACTTAAAACCAACCTTGATTTAATAGAGATTCTGTTCGTTAGCAGTGAAATTAAATAACCAAATAAAAATTAAACGTCTAAATATGTCACTTGTGACACATCCATCCATTAACATGCTCACAAAAAAATGTCGGCGAACTGTCTGTCGGCAAATTGGTTGTGAGCGAAACGTCCTATCGGCAAACTAGCGTTTAGCGAAATGTTGTGTCGGCAAAATCAAGTGTCGGCGAATGGTATTTCGGTCAATAGTCTGTCGGCCAAATGTCTGTCACTTAAATGTCTGCCTTTGAAACGTCTGGCCACGGTACGCTAAACTCTATTTTTGTGTTTAAAAACGGTTTATGCCTTTTTTTTAAATATTAATAATCGTATTGTTCATTCTCATTTATTTTTTAAAGGAATTTGGGTGCTAACAAATTAAATGATCTGAACAAAGGCGTCTTCAATGGTTTGAGAAGTCTTGAAGTGTTGTAAGTGACAATCCTCTAATAATCTGTTCTTAAACATTAATTAAGGTATGTTGTTACATATCAATCGATTGCAAACCACTCCCAAAATTCAGTTATTATTGACAATGCACCACATCAGTTATCGATAACTAACACATTAACCAATAATTGAATATATTTTGTGATTGATCACGTCATGACGAGTATAATTTACAGATATGGAAATCATACCGATTATTGGTTGCATGCCAATCGATTTCATACCAAGAATATATAACTTTGTTCTCAACTTTTTGAATCAACTATAGTCAAAATATAACGTCCAACATTTTCTTGTCTACAACAACTAACATTTCTAATGCAACAACGACCGTAAATCAGCTCCGTCACTGCAATCGAGACTCCGATGAGAATATTGTGAACCATTTACAAAGTTGGCAGCACACATTAACGAGCATGTGGCATCGTATTATAATTAGCTTATTTGAAACCCTACGAGCATAGTGTTGTGTTACGTCAGATAACGTTTGGGATTCGTAACCTACTTGCCTAAAAAACCGTAACAACAAGTAGATCATAAAAGTCTCCATCTGAAGAAGTGAATATAATTCCATATTTCATGATCAGCTTAATTGAGGGAAAAATAATGACTCTACTATCGATAATTACACTAGGTTTTTAGCTGTTTTGAACAGGTGCCATTGTTCACACAGTCACCTAGATCCCTGTTTTTTACTATAAGGCCATGTTAAAAAATAAATAAATAAGTTGTTAATCTTCCGTTCAATTTATAAGAAAAAAAAAAAACTTCACAAGTTTGTAATAAATGTAATGCTCAATGACTTAAATTACTGCAATTAAAAAAAATATAAAACATTTAATGAGTGGAAACATCTATGAGTGGAGTTAGCGTGGGAGAAAGAGTAATTATCTATGAATACTATTATATAGATTAAATGTGAGTTCAGATTAGTAAAATGATAATGACAATAGTAATGAATATAACAAAATAAAAAATAATAATCATAACTGGTATTACCTAACACACAAAGCATTTCAAAGAAAGAGATACAGCTCCACAGTGGGGTATCCAAATTAAACCGCCTCGTGTAATTTGCTTAAAAATGGTATTTGTTTGATAACGCAATAACTGATCTAAATTAAGGTGTCTTTAAGGGTTTCATAAGTATTCGATTGTTGCAAATAACGTTTTGCAAATTAAAAAATAAAAATGTAACACAATGAAGAAAAATGTATTCCAAATTGTTAGAACGTCTAAAAATACTTATAGAATGTCGCGTATAGTCAACATTATTACATTATCCTTTATTAACGTTGTAATGCATGTCATATGATATCTATGAAATTGGCCTGCCGTATTATGTACTTTTTACGATAATTATATACTTATAAACTGTCTGTACAAAGAAAAAAACTCCAAACTATCATATCATAATCAAAGTGACCACTTGTTTATACATTATGATGGGTTTTTTTTAGTATTTCCATTTATTTGTCACCTTTTGTCATTATTATTCAGGTATATTTATTTAAAAAAAATTCATACAAAAAACAATTAAACACAAATTCAAAAACAGAAGTAATTGGCAATAAAAAGTCATAACCACCGAGATACAGTTTAACGCTAGTGCATCCAAAACAATCACAAGACGCAGTATAATTTGCATAATTGCTTATTCTCCTTATGTCTTGAAGGGATTTGTCTGTTAACGCAATAACACATCTAAATCAAGGTACCTTAAATGGTTTGACAAGTCTTCGATCGTTGTAAGTGATGTTATCAGTTCTAAATTACATTTTCCTAACACTCAAAGAAAGTCGTGAAGCATTTAACATTGTTTACTATGCCGGCAATTATGTGGAAAGTGGAATTTCATCAATGACAACAATAATTGTCGTCAAACAATCGTTGATAAATTCAACAAATATTCAAAATCATGCTACTTTCTCAAACTATTGATTAATCTACAGAGCTAAATTTTTGTTCGTCCTCATTCTGTTATGAGCTTCCCCGCTTGCAAAACCAGAGTTTAGTTAACAAATACCCTAGACATTCTCATTCCGAATATAGATTTTGTTGGTGATCATATGGATAATATAATGAGTTACTTCAATCTAACAATAACATTAAAAAATATTAATAACAGTAGCGATTATGAAGACAATGTCATCGGTTTGCCATTATTAAAAATATTATTTTCCCCATTTTTAATGAATGGGTGAACGTTAATAGCAGTTGTTATAGATGTAATGTAATTTTAATTTAAGTACAAATTCTAAGGTTTGTAAACAGGAAATACAGTATCAGTTCTAAATCATTATTTAGAACTCATACATTGTAAACATCTTTTAGAGGATTTAAGAAAATATAAGTAAAATGCTTGACCACCGAAGTCGTAATATCGCTGTTCATAGGGAATACTGCGCTCACTTGGCTTGCCTTAAGTGCTCTGGAAAAAATTAGTGATATTTGGTGAATTATTTCTGTATTGATCGTCCTGAATGATTCCGACATGTTGGTGAATATGGTAGTTTTCTTATTTTTCATACTAGTATTATTTTTGGACTACGTACAAAGTTAGGCCTGGTGGTTGGCAATGCTATACGGCGGATGAGTTGAAAGCCAAGACCAGGTGCGTGTATGCAAATACAAATACCACAAGAGATACGGCGTCGAAAACGGGGTAAAGCCGGTGATGTTAGGAAACGGCTTCATACTAGGAAATTCAGACCTTATTTACCAAGTATGATAATGAGAAACACTCGATGTGCAATAAAACGGACGAACTAAGAGCTAATGTGATGCACTTTCATGAATTTAGAACTGCCAGTATCATTTCTTACACAGAGTGCTGGTTATTAAAGAATAAGAGTGATCAACATTTTGAGATTAATGGATTCCGGTATTTCGAGGCGATTGGACTGCATCATCAGGGAAGAGTGGAGGGGGAGTTATAGTATACCTTATTGAAAGCTACTGTCATCCAAATAACATAAAAATAAGTTTATTTGCCTACCTCATATTCACATTTTGGTGTTGTATATACGTCTATACTATTATTCTATTATTCCTAGGGGATTTTTGCATGTAATTATGGTAGCGGTGTAAACACCACCAGACAACACACATGTAAATGAAGCTAGAACAGGATTGAGTAGTATTATTAGTGAGATAGAATTGCGTATCCTGACGCTTTCATCGTCGTTAGCGGAGACTTCAACCACTGTACTTTGTATAGAAGCAATATTTACTTCTATCAACACATTAAATGCAACACAACGGGGTGAAGCTACACTTTATCTCAGCTACTCACACGTAAAGGATGTCCTGTCACGACAGTTACCAAACCTCGGTTTATCAGACCATAACTTGTGCACCTGCAACCGAAGTACCGTCCAAAGGTTCAGCGTCAAAAACCAAATTCGTTACAGTAAAACAGTGGTCTAAAGAAGCAATTGAACAGCTTCAATTTGAGTTTGAAACGACGGACTGGAATATGTTTAAAGATAACTCTGATAATGTGGATGAATTGACAGAAACCATTAATGCAAATATTAATTTTTCTTTACTGATAATGTGATCCCAATTAAGAAAGTAAAAGTGTATGGCAATTTTAAGCTATGGATAAATAAGAATGTAATGGAGATAATGAAGAAGAAAATACAAGCATTTAAAAATAATGGTGTCGCCGAAGCAAAAACTATCAAGAAAGAGTTGAAACAAGTATTCTACCTGCACTGACGCATCTTAAGGCTAACATGAGAACACGTCCAGTCGCCGCGGATTCATTACACTTCAGTTGGCCGTGGAGGACGGACGTACTCCTTCAGTAATTTTGAAATCATTTCGGAGATTAGTTTTAATTGGTGCAAATGAAATAAAATAAAAGACAAGACACAAGGTGAATTTATTTTAAATTTAAGGTAAAAATTTTAATGTACAATATATTTTTAAGTAATAATATTAAAAATGTTAAAAATACACCAGTTATGACGTATTACAAATATACAATAAAGTTAAAATATACAAGTGGGAGGGCACATTACAATATATATTTCCTGTATCTTTTATTCATTCACATATGAAATTCAAAAAATAGCAGCACTAACTGAATTACAATTCCAATGTACGGTACAAATTACGCAAATCAATAAATAAATTGGTATATACAATTCAATAAATGAAGAATTAACTAAGCTATACAAATTGAATTAATAAAAATGCAAATTGAATAAGTTACTATACAAATAGATACAGAAAATGACAAATTAAAATATAATATAGGAAATGTGCATAAAAATACATGAACATACAATTAACAAAATAATTGTTCATTAAAAATAATAATGATGTAACACAGTGGCACAGTATTGTATTAAAATAACTATTCAATAAGTCATATTAAACTATGGACGGTGCACGAAAAAGTATATATTTATACGTGAAATAAATACTACTGAAGAGTTCTTCTGTTGGGGGAGGGCTTTGTTTTGACTTTCGGCAATTAACTCTCTAGTTGTAAGGTTGTAGTTAATAAGCATTTATTATGTGAAATAAAACCAAAATAAAGCGACAGTTTACTGCAAAAGCATGTCATAATAAAAGACAATGTAAGATTTCGAATATTTTGATAAAGATTTTTTCTTTTAATAGTGACTGAGCATTACACCGAAAGAAAAATATAACTTACAACCAACATTGATTTAATAGAGATTCTGTTCGTTAGCAGTGAAATTAGATAACCAAATAAAAATTAAACATCTAAATATGTCACTTGTGACACATCCTTCCATTAACGTGTTCTCAAAAAAAATGTCGGCGAATCGTCTG
>NW_022759162.1:9450-15384 GCF_011630105.1 Anneissia japonica
CACTTATATGGCAGATATCTAAATTCCACTCCTGCGATGCGAAGCTCCATCTGAGTAATCGCAGGTACTTGTTTTTCATCTTCTCAAGAAACGTTAACGGATGTCTGTAAATATCTTAATCTTGTGAGAAGCTGCTCCCAAGTACATCTCAATGTGCTGTAAGGTCAACACTAATGCTAGGGTTTCCTATTCCACCGTTTAGTAACAGTTTATCAAATTTCTCTGAGAAGCAGACTGGTGTTTTAATTTCACCATCATCCATCTGCATAAGTACTGCACCAGATCCGATGTCACTAGCATATATCATAAGAAAAAATGGTTTTTACCGGAACAGTTGTCAGAGAGATTTTTTAGAGGATAATGCAGAAGTCAAATAGTAATAACATGGAGTAAGTTGCAATGTTTCAAAAATTTGCAAAAAATATTTATAGCCATGTAAACTTTACATGCCAGATTTTCTTAAGTTTTGGGTGAAAAACATGGAGCCATGACATCGTACCTATGTTATACTACGGAACTGTTTAGCATGTCTTCTTTGATAATATCATGAATATTCATTATTTTTTTAATTTTAAAGCTGTTGGTTGGTCATTTAAAAACCCATATATGGAGAATAATGAAAATATCGCTTCCGCGTTAGCGCCCCCAACTACGAGAATATCTAAAATGTATAATAGTCCCATACAAAAAAGTTCTATAGAGCTCTATAGAATTCTATAGAACTTTATATAGAGTTCTATGTAACTCTATAGAGGCAAAAAAAATCTATAGAAATGTTTTATAGAGTTTATGCATTCTATAGAATTTTAATATTTTTTATAGAATGTTGTATTCCACTCTATAGAAAATTAGTTTGTTGCACAATTTATGTACTGGTGACCTACACTGCATTTTCAATAAATGTGTTATTGCAGAAGCTTGGTTTTGAACATGAAACATTATTAAATAATAATAATTAAAAAAAAATAATAAATAAAATTATTGCATTTGGCTCATGGTCTGATGTTGAGTAACTAAATAATGCATAGAGTTTAATATGTGTATCATTTTGTCGCAAATAATTATGCTTCATATTTCTGGAGAAATTTTATAGAAATCTATAACATTCTCTCTAGAAGCTGTATAGAAATTCTATAGAAAATTCTATAGACACTCTATAACATTTGCTTTAGAAGTTGTCTAGGAATTCTATAGAATATCTGTTTGGAAATGTATAACAGATGCATAAGTTACAGTATCAATTAGCATGCTCACATTTTAAGTTAAAATGTTAAAAACATTAAATTAAGCGTTTAAGTTAATACATTAAACATTCAAGTTAAATTAAACATTAAATTAAACATTTAATTAAATGTTAAAAACAGCAAATAATTAGCCTTACAACACATTTTAAAATTGAAATGAAAAATGAATTTAATGCACATATTTGTAACAAATACTTAATCTTACAAAATCCTTAACCACAAACCACCATTGTGACCATTTTAAAGTTACTGTTGTGTAACTTAAAACCTACTTTAATCATTCCAGATGGGAGAGATAGACATCGTTTTCCAATAACCAGACAATGGATCAGGCCGTGATAGGGGTCCAATTTATGAGTTCAGTTGTACAATTTAGTAAATTATTTAGTGAATGAAATGAAATACTATAAAATTTATACTGTCCTACACAAAACAAATGATTAATTACAGAAGGTTTCATACAAATACATTAAATAAGAATTATACCTGGTCTTAAATTGTTTCCCCTCCCCTCTATTAAACATGGTACATTCCACAACTGGGTGGTAAAATTTGAAAGCTAACGGAACGGTCTTCATCGACATCTCTCTCGCTCGCTGCTCCCTTTGTTGTGGTGTCCTCCTTTTCCTCCTTTTGTTCAGTAATAATTGGAGTAATAATCGCAAACTGATATTTTATTGAAATGGTTAATACCTGTAGCAATGTCTATGTACTAGTTAAATGGATTGAATAAGGATTTTGGTCGTTCTTCTGCTAAAACTCAGCCTATCCTAGGATAGCCGCTAGGCCTATTGCCATTGGAAAAAAGGGAGAAGAGTCCCCAAGGTCTATGCACAGTCAGTATTGTGGTAAGTAAAGAAAAAATAATTTCCTTCCACATATATACGCCTAGGCCTAGTTACTTATTCTAGCCTAGGTATAATTTTGTAGCTAAGTATCAAGTTTAGTTCAGTCAGTTCGTCAGTCAGTACAGTGGCAGTGTTTATGTTCGTATACTGTACTATTTAGGCCAGGCCCTAGGCAAAACCTAAGAATTTCAATTGAGTAAAAAAAAGTGCAACAGGTCAGGTACGGGCGTTGGGACACAAATGAAAAATCGTTGGTTTTTTTGCCTACCTAGGCCTAGCCTAGGCTTAGGCCTCTTCCTTAACCTAGGGCCTACAGTACACAGTACCTAGTCTAGCTAAGCCCTAGGCTAGGCCTAACTAAGAAATCCTGCCCATGGCAGGAAATTTAAAAAATAAAATGCATTTTTTCTTTAAATATCATTTATTTATTGTATTTTGTGTCAACCAAAAATATTGAGACTTGTTTTTTGCACAGTTCAATAAGTTCACTCTTTTTCAAAATGAATGCTTGTTAACTGTCAACTGTCTGACCTCAATAATATATAATAATTGGTATTTTAAATGCAACACCCACACAAGTCATGCCCCAAAACATCAATAGCTGGAACTTTTTAATATACTAATATCCTACACATAGGAAGTTTTCAATTATGCTATAATTAAAGTTTGAAATATTTCAAGCATAATTATATTTTTGTTGACCAAAAAATATGGTATAATTAACTGGGGTGTGAATGTTTTCCATGGATGTCCATTGACAGTTAAATACTAATAGCATGCGCAAATGTGGGAGGAAAGTTTACTAATAAATAGTAAATAATTATCTATCTTCCAATAGTTTGACATTGGCCATGGTTTACTTACAGAAAAGGATCCGTGATAGGGAAGAAAAGCAACGCACATGTGGAACATCGGTAGAGAAAGAGCGTTTGAATCCCATCTGAATTACTGCCATAACAGGTAGGTAATTTGTTAAATAAGTTTGTATTTTAGCTTTTAAATGAAGATACTGCAGGCTTATGTACTGTAATAAGGGATTTATATTTCAAAAGATAAATGGTACATCAACATTTAAAGCTTTTTTATTTGGGTTAGGCATTGATTTTTTTTCTTTAAATTTTAATCTGAAAGTTTGCATTGTCACTTTGTAACCAATAATTAACCATCAAAAGGGAGCCTGTCTTTATTACTGATTTAACCTACACAGTAGCTACATCTTACTGTATATGTTCTGCATAGCACTTGAAGGAAGAAACTTTAATATTAGACAGTTAATGAAGAAAATATTTTGCTACAAGTGGAATACTTATATTAAAATTATATTTAGATTTTGTATAAGATAACAAATATGAAATAATACTTTTATTGGACCACTACTTTTAAGGCATCTGCATTTTATTCTTTAGAGATTACCATAACTAATTTTAGACATTGCACCGAAATTATTAAAATTCATGCTGCTCTTGGTGGTTGCCCGTTTATGAGTTTTCGATTTAGAAACCTATAAGAGTATTCAAATTTTTGGCATTTTTTTTACCCCCAGATTTCACTGATGAGAAGTATCCTGAGGCATCAACCACTCTTTTGAGGCAGTCTCTGTCAAACAGAATAAAGAAAATGAACAAGCCTAAAAATTGGGAATACCATGTATGCATTTTTGTTTTTAAATTTTGTTATTTAACTTTAATTCCAAACTTCGTTCTAGTGATATTTGATTTGTGGCTAGTATTTTATTATATTTGATGTTTCAGTGTGTAGGCCATCTTAAAGTTAGGCTCAGAAAATTTGTGTTTTTTTTTTTTTGTTTTTTTTTTATGTTGTAGAACTGATTTTTTTTAATCCAAAAATAATATTTGATGAAAAACTTTGAAGCGATTAATGAGATTCAGATTTTTTAATATTTAAAAACTGGGGTAAAAGAGACATAACCACCCTTTTTCCCTCCTTACTTTTCCCCAGTTTTTAAATATTCAAAAATCTGTATCTCTCTCATTAACTGCTTCCAAGTTTTTTGTCAAATATACTTTGAGGCTTAGAAAGATTAGTTCTACAACATATCAATAAATTTATGTCCTCCAGAGCTTGGCTTTATTAAATAGAAATGCTACTTCCACATCAATAATTATATCTACCCTTGTCATATTTTCTTAAAACATAACATTCGTTTAAATATGTTTGTCTTGCCATATTATTGTATCATAAAATCAATATTTTTTTACTCATGTGAGTAGCAATTATTTCAGTACTGTATTTTATTTTGTAGCTCTCTGTACTAATTTAGTACCCGAGTATATTTTTTCTTTAAAGTTTAAACTTAGGGGCCAATCACAATTGTAAACATAGTGTATTAAAAGTGTACTCTTTTTTGCCACCTCAACCCCTTTAAAAAGTGTACATTCATGAAAAATGTTGATTTTGCAATACTGTTCTCTATGGCCTTTTTTTCATTGGGTACATAGATACATAATTAGGTTTAAATATATCCATATTGGCATGTTATTAAATTTAGAAAACCGATTTCAATCAATATTTTAAGCTTTTGTAAATTCCTTTCATTTAATTTTGTATTTAGTACCAGGCCCTTTCCCTCTTAGCATACTGTTTATACATTTGTTGATAATTATGAACGGTCCATATAGTGCAGGGTTATCCACCTTATGTTTTGGAATATCTTTTTTGAGTCTTTCACATCTATTAAATTTGTGTAAAGTTAAATCTAATACTGTACTGTAATACCTGTATTATATAAAAATATATAAAACTTTTTCTTTCATCTACCCTTATCAAAATCGCTTACAGTACCTTGATGTTATTTAATATCTTTATAATATTTTATATAGGCCTGCAATTTACTGTAAATACAGTTATATACTGTAAAATCATTTTTATAAATCTTTATATGTTTGCACAATACCACTAGTGCTACATCGTGTGACTTCATAATGCTAGTAACATTCAATGCAGTTTATTCTTTTAAGATATTGAATCCAGTTTTTTTTTTTTTTCTTTTAGATGATGCAATGCAAACATTATTTTAGTTTGGTTGTTTGACCTGTTATATATATATGTGTAATATGTCACTAAATAAAGATCTTGAAAATGAATACATTTTGTTGAGATTTCTGTACAGTGGGTTCAAACATTTCCTGCCATGAACTACCAAAACACATTTGTACATTACAATCATCTTGTAGGCTTATGATTTTTTATTTTTACACTTTTTTTTTTATTCGTGAAAACAGTTTTTTAGTGATCGAATGATATAAAAAAAAGTTATATCAGCGTTATTTTCTAGAGAAGTGCTGTGAATTTCTATGAAAATTAATTTTATCAGCGTTATTTTCTATAGAAATGCTGTTTTTTTTTTCCTATAGAAAATATAATATATCAGCATTATTTCTATAGAAATTCTGGACATTTCTATATAGAATAATACAGTTTTCCATAGAAAATATATTATATCTGCAATAATTTCTATAGAAATGCTGTTATTTTCCATAGAGATTTATAGTTTTCTATAGAAAAAATTATATCTGCAATAATTTCTATAGAAATGCTGTTCTTTTCTATAGAAGTACAGTATTGTGAATTTCTATAGAAAATAATAGTTTTCTATAGAAAAGAAATTATAACAGCGTTACTTTCTATAGAAAGGCTGTTCTTTTCTATAGAAATATTGTGAATTATAATAGAAAATAATAGTTTTCTATAGAAAAGAAATTATAACAGCGTTACTTTCTATAGATTTGCTGTTATTTTCCATAGAGATTTACGTAGTTTCTATAGAAAAAATTATATATTTGCAATAATTTCTATAGAAATGCTGTTCTTTTCTATAGAAG
>NW_022759163.1:0-1200 GCF_011630105.1 Anneissia japonica
GATAAGGATAAAGTTAGCGTGCATTGCCATCCGGGGGCCTTTTGACCGAGCCAATCTCTAATCAGATTTTTTTAAATCAAATTGGGACCTCTGAAAATATTGGTGTATGTAAAATTGATAAAATACAAATTTGTTACTATACTCTCAAACTCAACAATAAACACACATTTCATTAGGACTATTTTATTTCTGTTTTTGTTTAACTGCCCAACAAGCTCTAGCCGGCGGGAATGCTTGACCTGTCCAATGGGAGGGGGGGGCTTGAGAACTTGGATATTATAAGCATCCGCCATGTCAATCAGACGTATGTCAATCACTTGATAAACTCACCTGCAAATGTATACCATATTTCAGAGAATTTCTTGTAAACTTGCTGAGAATAATAAGCATCCTTTTGGTTGGACCTGATCAACTCTGCTTGTCCAGCATCATGTAATACCATGCTTACAGTACATGCTAATTACTCACAAATCCTAGTTTGAATAATTACAGACAATTAAATACAAAATTTGTTAACCAAAAAAAATATTGATCAATCCATTTTGTATTGATCAATACATTACTTAATATCCATGATTATGATTGCTTGTTCTCAATGATTGGTCCACAAAATGTACTTTTCATCATTCTTGAGGCTTAATATACTATTAAATATACTACAACTAATATTACTATTACTAATTACTATTGGGTCATTCCAGCTCAAATCTGGCAGAAATTTCGAAGTTCCCATGTGACCCCCTTGGATTTTCCTTTTAAAAATTCTAAAAATACCTTGATGTCAAAAGAAAGAATCCAAAATTTCAGTCTCCAATTTCCAAGCGGTTTTAAAGTTATGACCTTTTGAAATTTAGGTACCATGCCCACTCTTTTATGTACAAAGTTAAATGAGTCGTTACCGGAATGAAAATCGGGCGTGGTACCTAGATTTTAAAAGGTCATAACTCAGAAATTTTGGATTCTTTCTTTTGACAAATCAAGTTATTTTTAATAATTTTCTTTCAGGAAAATCCAAGGGGGGGTGGGTCACATGGGCATGGTGGTTGATTTGAGCTGGAATGACCCTACTACTAATTACTAAACTATTACTAACCTATTACTATTACTATTGTTATTGTTATAATTATATTTTGCTGTACATATTTATTGCCGCAGTTTTAATGTGATTTTTCTGTGTTCTCTTTCTATTTAACAACTTAG
>NW_022759164.1:0-590 GCF_011630105.1 Anneissia japonica
CAACCAAAACTCGAACTCGAAACATTTCGCTTACCGTGCGAAACCTCTTACCAACCCGGCTTTGTTGGTTAAATTGGAGTCCAGTAGACACAAAAATTCTTTAATCATTGTGCCTACTGGCAAATTCCTCTTTTTTAACGTTAAATATATAGGCTTATCCATTACCTTCTAATATAAATTTCTCTTTTACAGGTGACATCATCACTTGCAGCTAGTGTTGGCAATCTCTTAGAAAACAGAGTAACGAAGTCACGGATGAATCGTGTTCTGCATCATTCACTATCATTAAATCCTTAGAGCAACAACTAGCTACAGTTTCTTCAGTTGGCTTAAATTACACTTTCTGTCTCCAGATTCTGGACATCGAGGTGGTAAATACGAGTATAAATAAATATGATACGGACGTAAGATGAGTGACTATAGAAACACATGATCGTAATAAAACATAAGAGTGGGTTGCGTGGATACGAATGCTTAAAAAATACCTTAAGGGCGTAGTTGATAATAATAAACTAACCAAACGGAGTGAGTGGTCCTGTAAGATATAGAACTATATGATTAAAAATAAACCAAGATTATAACAACCGAGA
>NW_022759165.1:0-1651 GCF_011630105.1 Anneissia japonica
TGATTGGTCTATTTATCTATGCATACTGAGTATCTACAATAATAAAGAACCAAGGGTGTATATATTTATGTGTGTGTATTTATACAGTATATATACATAATATATATTATTTATTATATATACAAACATATACCCTACGTATATACACAATAGGTACAGCTGGAAACAAATAATAGAATAAACACACATAATAAAAATCAAGACAGCTGTTAACACTGTTAAATTATATAGAAATCATTAAAGAAAAGTAAATGCAGTGTTCGAATAAAGGACACAATTACATCGTGTAGCATAGCTCTCAACGAATTATTTGATTTATAATGATAAATGATTTATCAATCATTTAGCGTATTTAATTGGGACTTATCCGCTGAGCATGATAGCCCCCGTTAAGAACAATCTCAACAAAGTATTTGGGGTTGGTTATTCAGTAGGAAAGCCACTGGAAAAATCGTGTTGAATTTCGCCTAGGAGAGGGCGCCCTATTTTTCGAAATTACTTCAAATTTTCCCAGAATTTGATGGTGTTTGAAAAAACGTTAATTCATCAAGTAACTTACTTAACAAAACAAACATAATAGTGAAATAAGTTTATAAATAGTTTAACAATATAGTGAAATATTTTTGGTGTATTTGGACCGAAACCATAAAGAGTAATTTAATAGAATTTCGTGGTACACAATTTTTGTTTGTGCTTTAGTAATTCGCGAATTTAAAATACAAAAAAATTTTTAACAGTAAAGCATTTAAAATCCCTGCTGTAAAAATTTATAATCTATAATTTAAAACATTAAGAT
The DNA here is from genome assembly GCF_011630105.1 of Anneissia japonica. Taxonomy (NCBI): domain Eukaryota; kingdom Metazoa; phylum Echinodermata; class Crinoidea; order Comatulida; family Comatulidae; genus Anneissia; species Anneissia japonica. Next base: position 797 of record NW_022759165.1, read on the forward strand.
AAAAAATCGAGCCCCGGGGACGCAAATCCGACTCTGGGAACTAAGGGTGCCTCCATTTCGTTGCACTCGAAGACTAGCGTGTACTCCATTTTGTAGGGCCTCTGTAGGGCGCCCTCTGCAAAAGAAAACACCTGTGGCCAGGTAGGAAACATCCCATGCTGTAGCTCATCCATGCACATAGCCATCTCATAGGAAAACTCAGCTAAGCAAATAAATTAAGAAAACACAATACAAATATTAAAATAAATCATATATACATAATATCTGTACAGAAAAAAACTCTTGATATAGTCCACAATAACATAACATAATGACCAAACCACATAACATAATGATCAAACCACATAACGTCATGGCGATTGCACATAATAGAGTGTTTGCACATAACCGAAGATACTAACGGCGTTCCATACTAGGATACAAATCTTTGAGGTGTAGGAGGTGTGCTAGACTGTTCACTAGAAATCTGCGGAATCTAGGGACAATGCTCGGTAAGGATCAAGAAGAATAAGCTTCTAGTGTGTATGACAGGATCTAGATCAATTTTCCTGACGGCTAAGTGGGTGAGGACAGGAACGGCCAAGCACCACTCAGGGGGTCTAAAGAGTGAAATACCCGGAAAATCCATCATCCAACAGTTAGGGATTTGAAAGTCTTATTTAATAAATTTTAGGGATTTTTTCTCCCCGACAAATTGTGCTCCCAGACATGGAACCCAGCCCCCAGCCCCGATTAATGCAAATCCCCTTTTCTCCTTTTAAGCAAACTCACTGATTAACCAACTGGCTTACATTAAATACTATTAACATGATGGACTTTGCCATTTACATGCTAGCATGCTTCAACTGCTGAGGC
>NW_022759166.1:0-3056 GCF_011630105.1 Anneissia japonica
GGGGAGGGAGGGACTTTCACAGATAAAACATTTATGATTATAGCAATTCTAGATGACCGAAAATGGCACTTTCAGACTTACAATTTGAATGTACGTATGAATGTGTGTGTTTGTATGTTTTTTTTCCTCCAGTTTTAAAATAATAATAATCTGAAACATTTACGGGACTCAAGCTGACCACCCCTACCCTTGAATCTGGTACGGACACATTTCCATCACACATTGTTGAGTTTCACTGACACAAATATCGCTTTACAATGCTTCCTATGCTGTTGTTTAATAAATGAATATTCTACGTACTGTTTTTGATAGCTCACTTCCACTCTCCATGATTCTTAAACAAAGTGGAATAATTTCGGTTGTAAGTAGAAATGTTATCACTTCCTGTTCATCAGTCTGAAATAAAAACAAAGAAATCAAAGAAAAAAAATCAATATAATCAATACCAATATCCTTTTTGTGATTCATTTTTAGCCAATCACTTTGAATGATTCCTTGTGAAGTTTGTGTTGGACAATTGAGAATAAAACATATCCTGACTTTAATGCTCAGCTAAGAGGCACTCGGACTTACCTTTACCAATGCTCCTATGACCCCTAAGCTTGTCAAACGAAGGTATTCAAAAGGTCTTGTTTTGCTAACCGTGTGTAAAAATGGATAGAGAAATAATGGAATATGAGCTGAAAGAAAAGGGGAAAAAATAAAATAACCATTCCCTCAAGTATGTACACTTTATAAATATGTAAAAGTTTCAGTTTTATTTACTTGACTTTAACACTTTTTGAAAAAGATCTTTTATTACATGTTTATAGGCAGTAAAGAATATGAAAATAATATGCAGTGCTTAAAAACATAGCAAATGCATGCATTTATGAAACTCCATATATTACCTTGTAAAAATGCTGACCTTGTCTCAGGATGGGATGCAACACATTGCAACAGAGCTAAAGCATTACAAACTCTGTTGGATTGGTGAGCCTAGGTTTGTACAAAGTAAAGAATATTAAGAAAACTATCAAGTATACATCTTGTAAAACAAATTGACAGATATTCATTGTCTCTGAATACCTCAATGCTATGATTAACACCACAATCAATCAATCAATCGATCAACACACCACAAACTTATAATTATAATAACCATCACCTACCATTATTAACATCATCATCTCCACCACTATAATCAATCATCATCAAAATTTACCATTATTATCATCACCATAATATCATACCATTATCACCTACCAACACCATTGTAAGCCCTGCCCACACTCTCAAATTTTATTTGACAAAACCATGTGACATTCCTAAATATGGTCATGATGACATCACATCATGACCATATATAGGCACACCATGACTATATATGGACATACAATAGTTTATTGTCAAAGAAAATTTGATAGTGTAAACAAATCTTTATATTATGGTATACTTACTGACTAATAATAGCAAAGAACTTAAATAGCAGAAGAATGAGCTGTTCCGCGTATTTGCATGAAAATCTATGGAACATCCGCCCTCCTGCGGACGCAGCAAAATTTGAACATTTTACTAAGTGGAGAAACTACAGGAAACAAACGAACCAGAGCGGCGCCTTCATTATTACTATATAGCGCCACCGCGTGGATGCAGTAAAATTTTTCTCCGTGTACCTACAATGCATTTTGACCGGATGTTCCACTATTTTGGGAAGCTGCTCTATCTTCTGCTATTTATTATCTTTGCTAATAGGCACTGATCTAAAGGTTCAATTGTGTCTGCTATTGTTGTTTTGTTATGTACACCATTCACTTTATCTTCACCAAATAGCACAGGGTATTTGACACATTGGAGAAGGAATACAGAGAACATTATCAGTTTTACTTTATCATTATCATCACACTATCATAACCATTACTATTATTATCACCAATATATACCATCATCAACACAATGATCTCTACCTACCATTTTTCTCAATACCAACCACCATCACGCACATCTCATTTTTACTTACTGTTAAGCTTGGAGGATTTATGAATGGATAAATATTGACAATTTCCTGCAATAGAGCTGCAACTGTTCCAAATGAGTGCCACAACATAGGAGCTAAATCAGGAACAACTTCACGCTTTTTACTGCAAAAAAAAAAAAAAGAATTAATCAACAAAATAATATTTTCACAGAGTCAATAAAATCTAACATTAGTTATAAACTATTTTGAAATCTAATTTATGTACAATTATAGGGCTCACTTTCTTGAAACACATGTTAGGTGAAACCTAATATTAATATTATCTACACTTCATTATTTATTTAGTGAATTATATTATATTTGAAAGATCCTGAAAGGGGAAGGCAGGGAAATCATTTACGAAAATGGTTCTGCAAGACACATCTAGGTGGAGAAGAATATTAAATATTATTGTCAAATAAGGAAATAAGAGTGTGTGTGGTAAAAAAATCATAGAGTGCCCTTAAGCTCTGACAAGATTATCAAATTTTATTTGAAAAAAACGTGTGACATGCCTAAACATGGTCATGATGACATCACAGCATGACCATATATAGGCACATCATGACTATATATGGGCATACAGCATTTTTTTGTCTAGAAAATTTTACAATCTGGACAGCTCAAGATCCTATTGTTTATGTGATGATGCGATGTAATGTTTGTGGCACCTAGAAACTTTGTTATTAAGACTACAGAGAAATAAAGTAAATAGCAGTCCAAGTCCCCCCCCCCCCCAAATACAAAATTGTGCCAATTTTATGGGGTGGGCTTATACCTGGGGAATCCCATTTTTAATCAAAAGGCAATTACAGTATGCCTCATTCATAGTCAATAATTCATGTTTTTTCTGAGAATATTTGTAATCACACAGAAAGACTGGTACATCAAACTTGGCATAAAGTACTGTAGGGGGTGGACTTACACCCGAGGTAGGATTATAGCATGAGGAACTACAGGTATTGTAAATATTGCTGTTCCCTCAACCAAAATGGTACCCACCTTAATTCTAGTAGTGCATTTTCTCTTGTATCAGGGCTCGTTAGTTCCACTATCCATT
>NW_022759167.1:0-999 GCF_011630105.1 Anneissia japonica
CGCGCATTATGAAACGCACGCATAAAATTAGGGTACAGTACATCCAACATTAACCCGAAGTTAATACTCACTTAATACGATTTCGAAATGGAAATTGGTTAGGCTGATATGATTGATAATGTAAAAACGCAAAATTGCACGTACATGACGTCATGCATGACTGAGCGCGTTGAAAAGCTTACCATGACTATTCCAGACCAAGCCAAATGTTTGCTGATAGCGATTGTGCGTCAACTCGTGGCATTTTTTGAGATATTGTGCGAACAAAAAAGGGGAGAAAGAGAGAAGAACTAAATTTGAACTCGTCACTGAGGACGAATTCGGTGATCCGCCGTACTTTGACCCTCAGAAAGAGCGCACGGTGCTGATTGAAAAGTTTCATAATATGCTAACATATGCTGTAATTAGTTTTTAAAAAAAGAATAATTTTGAGCATTTTAAAAGACTTACGCATGCGTACACACACGTTTTGACGCCCGTGAGCACGGTAATGTCACAAAGAGTGACTCCTGACTGTCAGGAACACAAAATATGTAACAAGCGTAATTTCCAGCTTTAGTATGTGCTGTGTGCGTGGAAATGAACGTACGGCGGGTAAATTATGGAAAGTTTTGAAATGCCGAAAATGACTCGAAACGTTCTTTAAACTATCTGAATAGTAATATGGAGAATTTTCAAATTTTAACAGACACGCACGTCACCATGTGTGCGTGTACAGTAATAGCACACGAAATTAAACATTGTCAAGTGTATTTATAACCGCTTGTTAGTCGGTAATGCCATACAAACTTTCCCTTCATTTAACCTATATATTTGTCTGATAGCATCGAAATACAGTCTGCCGCCCTCAATCTGTTCTATTGTTTTACATCTTTTAAGAATGAGAGATAAAAAGGCTCCAAAAATTCATTCTTTTTGACCATGTTGACGTGATGAAAAGGAAAAATAAAGGGACACGTCTTCAAGAGAATTGATTTAGCTATAACATACTCACAGGTG
>NW_022759168.1:0-1543 GCF_011630105.1 Anneissia japonica
TATTGTGGTCCCTTAATGCACAAGGAATGAGCCTTTAAAGAAAGTATGCTCTAGAGACAAGAGCAGACAAAATGTCAAATTAGGGCTTCCGTAATATAATATTTTATACCCCGGGCATGTAAAGTTATATTTCATTTATGATATAAAAATACCTCTGTTCACCAAAAACTGCATACAAGTCTGGTACTCTGACTATTGTAGTCAACATACGTATGTTAAATATTTTCGTAAAACACCAACAACATGTTATGCATTATTAACAATTGGTCTATTTTTAGTTAATACTTTATCTCTCTCCCCCTCGTGCTCTCTCTCCCACTGTCTCTCTCGCTCTCTGGGCCGATACGGCTTATTCAAGCCATGAGCCTTACAACGGTGTGTCGCCAGTTTGTCCTATTATATCATCATGCGTGAGTGTATTTAAAGATTTATCTATGGGTTTCAGATCAGTATTTATTTATTTTCAGCCATGTTATTACAAAATTTACTTACTTGGTTTAAGAACTGGCCATTGTGGATGTGTGACTCTAACGTCTTCATACTCAACTCCAGCTGCAGCAAACAGAAGACGCGAAGTCTCGCCAGCTCCACGAGCACTAAAGTACGTAAACTTATACGAAGGCATTGTTCAACAAAGATATTTTATGCTACAACAGCGAGATGAGCTTATCCTAGAGTAGGCCAGTATACTATGCAAGGACTAACTCAAAGATGTTTATACACATTGTGCTTGCTAAAATTCCGGTACCCAGTAATTTTAACAAACCATTCCCCGTCGATCACGTGTGCTAATCTACCCAGTCACATTCAAGCGCCTGTTCTGCATCGTTGGTTTTCAAAATAGCATTTTATTTGAACACTGAGCAACACCCGGATTTTTCATTGTTGATCAAGATAACAATGTAGGCCTGTGTTATTACAACAATACTCGCTCAATGATAACATAAGTTTTACTAAAATTTGATACGGTAAGATTATGTATGAACATAGCCTGTTATAATGTCTATTGTACCTGTAAATTGAATAAGTGGCGCCAACCTGATACATTTAAGTCTATACTGTAAACTGTGTAGGCCTATTCTAAACAAACCAACTGTATTTTGCTCTTTATGACTCTACAGTAGAGAACCTTATTATAATCACATCATAATATCAAAACATTCCTTGAAAGTTTGCATGGCGAGCATATAACAACTTTTATTCAAAAAATAGTTCAACTGAATTCAATTTACTGTAGACCGTACAGCCTCTGTTTTAAGTTTTTTGTGTATAGATTTAACAAAATACAAGTTATGCCAAAATCATAAAACTTTCCGTAAACCATGTGCAGGGGTGGCGCCAGAGGGGGGGGGGACAAATTTTTGTCGGGGAACAAACAAATAAAAAAAAATATTTACATGTAATATTCGTTTAGCCACCATCGTTTGTGTTATTTTTTCATCACAACAACAACCACAATAACAATAATAATAATAATAATAATAATAATAATAATAATAATAATTCAATGAGACTAATTAAAAATAGTTTGCGTTCTGTTATG
>NW_022759169.1:0-934 GCF_011630105.1 Anneissia japonica
ATCAGACTGAGTTGTAGCCATTTCTGTAGTTAGGCCGCTACTTGTTTTATCAGTTTGAGTGGTAGTAATGCTTGTAGGTGAAGCACCACTTGTTAAATCCACACTTGTAGTGTAAGACTGAATTGTAGCACTGTTTGTAGCTTGACTACCACTTGTAATATCCACACTTGTGGTGTCAGACTGAGTTGTAACCATGCTTGTAGTTGACCTCCTTGTTGCTAATTCCATGCTTGTATCATATTGAGTAGTAAGCATACCTGTTGTATTTGAACCAGCTGTTGTTAAATATGCATGTGTTATGTTTAAATTAGTTGTAGCATTACTTGTCATTGGTGCACTTGTTACTCTATGCATACTGGTTGTTTCAAACTTAGTTGAGTTGCTACTTCCAGTTGGCCCTTCTGTTGGTAAATACACACTTGTGTTCATAGAATAGGTTGTGTCAATACTTGTAGTTAGATGAGTTTTAGCAATGCTTGTGGTTGCAGCATCGGTTGTTAAATTTACACTTTGTGCATTAGACTGAGTGGTTACGATTTCTGTAGTTAGACCATCTGTTGTAAAATTAACAATACCTTATAGATTATTAAACATTAATTGAACCTTTAAATAATAACAACTCTGTATGTTGAGCTATAACATTTTGACATTCATTTTAAATTGCTACTAACAGGTTTTTAATATAATCTTTAAAAAGCAGTACTTTTATTCAGGTGTTTAATATTTTCTTTTGAAATTAGAACAATCATACATTTGTCATTAAAGCACATAAACGATGATGCTTAATTTTCTTTGTATACATATATGTAACTTACTTGTAAACTGATTTTCATAATAGAGGTTGATACATTATTTGATTATTTAATAATTAATCTAAACATTTTGAATTCATTGTTACTTTTTTTATTGACTTATATTTTACTTGAAATTCACC
>NW_022759170.1:0-1347 GCF_011630105.1 Anneissia japonica
GTTAATTAATTGAGTAAACCCGGGCCTCGCTGCACCCGATGGTCGTCGGCCGACACGGATCTATTTGAACACCAATACCACGGCGCGCGGGAAACGGATAGTTTTTAATGACGATCAGTTCAAACTGCCACCGATAATTAGCAGACGGCGTGTCGTCACCTAACGCTGAAAGGGAGCAGAGTTTGGTTCGTCGGCCGACGGTCGTACGACGCAGGCTTAAATGACCAGTCCGGGATTAAATTAAAAAACGTTCATACTCATTGTTGTAGCTATTAAATTTTGCAAAAACTTTTAATGTCCGGGCGGGAATCCAAGGATTACTCTAAATGGTTCGGGTTTCAAAAAGTCTGAATTTAGAAATGTTGGTTTTTGAAATGTCTGTGCCGGTTGTGAGAAACATGATTTTTAAAAATCTCTGAAATGCGAATTGTTTATCACTAATTTAGTGGGGAGAAAACCGCCAAAGGCCGAGATATCTCCATTAATATTCACTGCTGATGCAGTTTGATTGATGAGAAATAGAATGTATGATTATCAACAAAATCGAACTACTTATATTGCAGTTAATTAAAATGGAGCTCTTACCAACTCCCGCCATTTGATTGGAATAATTCTTTCTGCATCTAAAACGTTTTTGTTTCATTAAATATCGTTCATTTGGTACATCGTGCCCTGGTTGTCAAATTAAAATGGAAAGACAGAATAATGGCATACAGTAATTAGGCACAAAATAGGCCTACTTTGAACGCGACACTCAAGAGTCAACATAAAATCGCTGCAAAAAAAAAAATTAAAATTAAAATGCACGAAAAAAAAAATCGTTTGTTAACAAAGTAGCATGACATTTATAGTAACTAATTTCGTAATTCTAGAACGTGAACACTAGTGAGCATGTGTGAGATACGAGAGCCTGTTTGAGGTTACGAAATTTAGAAGCACCCCTGTATTAATTTTTTGTAAAGGTTGATTAACAATTTTTCAGTAGATCGTTAACCTTCAACCATAACATCAGGCAGATTAATTTGCCTTCTATGTTACCTATTTACCTTTGCGCAGAGTTTGCCATAGGGTAGACATTGTTTATAGGAAATTACCCACTAAAAAGACAACATTGATCAAGATCGAAAGTTGATTTAACGTTGAACGAATGTTCTCAACTCTGTCACGTGATGTTACCGACGTCGTTGTTATCTTCCATGACATTTTCAGGTGACCTACTTGAATGTAGTGAAATTGTTTGCAGGATTTAATTTCACTTTTTATATGACATCAGAAAGGAAAGTATTACTCAAACCTTCAATCTCCAGTTCTATTTCAGACATCATCGTACTTTAATTGGCATATATA
>NW_022759171.1:0-521 GCF_011630105.1 Anneissia japonica
CAGTCTGCCGCCCTCACTCTGTTCTATTTGTGTACATCTTTAAAGAATGAGAGATAAAAGGGCTCTAAAAATTCATTCTTTTTGACTATGATGACGTGATCAAAATGAAAAATAAAGAGACACGTCTTAAAGAGAATTGATTTAGCTATAACATACTCACAGGTGGGAGACAATCAATCAAGAATAAGCGAGATACGTTCAAACGAGTATAAACATAATGGCATCGTAAATAAAAATTCAGTTTTTTAATTCAAATGGCAATATGATGACGTCACAATGTCCGATCAGCCATTATGAAGTAAAAAATCGTATCTACAACTCATGTGCTTTCAGAATATGTAATAAAAATGGAGGTCACCTTTCATCCTAAAGAGCTATAACTGATTAAAAATATTCATAGTTTTATGCATATATAAACGTTGACGCACGCGTACGAACACGTTAGGTTGCGCGAATAAAAAATTAAGGTACATGACATTCAACCTTGACCTGAAGATTGTGCTCACTTAATATGATTTAGA
>NW_022759172.1:0-600 GCF_011630105.1 Anneissia japonica
TTTTTAGATACAGACTTAACATGATCATGCCAAGATAAATAATTACACCAAGGCATTTATATTGTAAACTCTTTCTAATTCATTCCCATTTACATCAATTTTAAAGTTTTGATATGATAATCGGCGGTTTGTACCCAGAAGCAATTTTAGTTTTCTCAATATTTATACATAATTTATTTTTATTTATCCACAAACAAATTTTGTTTATGTCCTGACATTGCTTTTTCAATATTATTAACATTTCTATTAGTAAAAGATAGTGTGGTATCATCAGCAAACAATGATATTTTCCATGGGAAATAACTTGCGAGAGATCGTTTATAAAAATAAGAAGAAAGAGAGGGCCTAAAATTGAACCTTGGGGTACACCTACTGGTAAATTCATTGGTTGTGATATGTTGCCATTAAAGGATACACTTTGTTGTCTGTTTGACAGATACGATTGAAACCATTGTAGAGCATGTAACAACCTATGTTTTTTTAACTTTTCCAATAAAATGGTGTGGTTAACTGTATCAAATGCCTTTCTCATGTCTATATTTAAGATACACAAACTAATGAAATATGGAACAAAACATTTTGATTTAAAAAATAAAATGA
>NW_022759173.1:0-647 GCF_011630105.1 Anneissia japonica
ATTGCTAAATCCCACAAACCTCCCAAAACACACTGTAGAAAATCAAACAATTCAATTGTGATTGATTGACTTGGTATATCAATAATTATGATTGTAGAACTCTCTTTTTCTTAAAAGAAAAAATAATAATAATTTGATGTTCATACTAACCCACTGTTTGTGGGGTTTACCAATACACAGATTGAATTTCTGGAAAATTGTGATTCCGCTTCCGTGAAATCGGCCACAAGTAAATCATTTTAGTATTAATAAATGCATGATTTATGTTGATTTATTGATTATGTTGTTGCTATTTTTTAACCTTTAAATGGAAAAAAAATAAAAAGTGTAATTCATGGCTTTTTATTTAAATGGAAAAAAAATAAAAAGTTTAATTCATGGCTTTTTATTTATCTTTGAATATTTTATCATTGAATATTAATTCTTGCAAAAATTAAAATGTAAATGGCAATTTGTTTGATGTTAGATTCCTTTTAAAAACTAAATTATTTAAGATAAAAAAATGCATATATTGACTCAAGAAAATCAGTTTTAATACAGAATTTGATTATTGGGGAAATTCCTTTTAAAAAGTAAATTAGTTAAGATAAAAAAAATGCAAATAATGACTCAAGAAAATCAGTTTTAATTCAGAATTTGATTATTGG
>NW_022759174.1:0-591 GCF_011630105.1 Anneissia japonica
GTATTTATATACCGAGTACCGCTCGTATATTTCATTTGTGTGGGAAATTTTTAATCTATATTGTTACGCAAGACTGGTCCGATATTTATCCATAGGTATCTAAAGCAAGAATAGAATTACTCGATTGAGTTTTCGCCGGTCACCTTTTTAGATATACATGGGAGTAAGAAAAGTGCGAGTACTCCACTTACTGGGGGAAATTTCTGAAAGCATCAAAACACGGTAGGTGGGCCAGTTTAACTTCATGATCGTCGCACTTTTGTCATTACTATCTGTGTTATTGTCTAACATGAATTAAATGAAATAATGGAACGTGTAAATAAAAAACCAAATAAGGCACTATCAACCTGTATGGTTCCGAACAAAAGGCTAGGGAAAAAATTAATAAAAACAATACCGTAAATAAAATATAAAACAAAAAAACAAATGAACAAACGTTTCTGTATTATATGTATGTATGTGTGTGTGTATGCATGAATATATATATATGTATTATTTATTATATATATATATAATGATAATATATATATATATATATATATCATTCGTGTTCCACGTGTGTTCCGACAGAATAGAGAAAAAATGAAAGAG
>NW_022759175.1:0-751 GCF_011630105.1 Anneissia japonica
ATAAATTCAATTATGTACTGTACACAATGTATTAAAATTATATTTTCATATATGAAAGAATATATGGGTCACTGCAAATATTGCATTAATAATCATTACAAAACATTGAACATAATATCAATATTTGATACCATAATGCTTTAATTATATCTATAGATATTCAATTGAATTATGTATCTGCAACATCCATTATGGGCTACAGTATTACCAACAACAAAAAAACTCCAAAACACAATAGACAATAAAATATAACCTGTATGTCCTCTACAATTATTATTTCATTATGTGGTATGAACATGACCTGCAGTAGGCCTATATATCCATTCCATAATTTAACTGTGCATTATTATTTAATGCATTAATTAATATTCAGTTAGAAAAAACTATTTTAAGTTAAAGGGACCTAAAACTACTGTGTACAGTACCCTCCAATTCGAGACCCCTCTAATTCCGAGACCCCTCTAATTCGAGAGCCCTATAAACTAATTTCGAGACCACTTTTTCAAAGAACTAAATAGCAATCTCTATAGATATTCAATTGAATTATCTATCTGCAACTATCCATTATGGGCTACAGTATGATCAACAACAAAAAAAACTCCAAAACACAATAGACAATAAAATATAACCTGTATGTCCTTTAAAAATGTGCATTAGGTGGTATGAACATGACCTGCAGTAGGCCTATATCCATTCCATGATGGAACTGTGCATTATTATTTAATGCATTAATTAATATTCAGTTAGAAAA
>NW_022759176.1:0-706 GCF_011630105.1 Anneissia japonica
AATACAATTACAACCAGCAAAATAATGAAGATCCCTCTTGAATTAGGTTAGGACAACAAGGATAACATATTTAAAGGTTGCATAAATTTATACAAAATTTTAATTTAATATTACGCATACCAATCATAAAAGACCTGCGATAGTGCGTTAGTGCTTACGCAGTTAGTTGATTTTAGGTACTTGAATTACATGAATAAATGGTGCATGCATTTATACAAAATTTTATTTATACGCATACCAAGTTATGCACAAATCATCCGTAACTGACCACATAATAAAACACAACCATGCTCCAGATTGGATTAACACTAAACTCCTACAAAAAGAACCAAGCTGGCAAAAACAACAAATCAGAAGCATTGCGGATCATTAAAAGGAATAACATCATGAAAAGAGCTGATTGAGCATACTGTCTTTTTTCAGATGGACGACCAACTCCTACATCCTGAAAATTTTGCCTGTATAGTTTAGTATTTTTTATGTTAATGTCTCCCAATTCAGTTTTAAATGCCAAGAGATATAAATTTATCGTGAATCTTGAATCTTAATGTTTCTGTTTAGAAAAGATATGTAAAATAAATATAAAGATATATAATCAAATAGTATTATTTATCTATTTGTTTATATTGTGTTTGCGGTGCTACGCAGCAGACCTAATTTAAATTTATATAAAAAATGTATATATATATTTTTATGTAATTATATA
>NW_022759177.1:0-1074 GCF_011630105.1 Anneissia japonica
GATAAACTGCCGAGAAGCGATCGGATGGGAGCGACTAAAGAAAGCTGCGTTAAAACCGGATTTTTAAATATTAATAATACAAGCTGAAATTGAGGATGAGGTGAACATATGCATTCGATGCACCGCCCATCAACTGAATTTAATTTTATCCTATTCATTATTACTGTGCGCAACTAGAACCAAAATGTGTATAGTAGCGCACAGTGATTATCACTGTGCGCAACTAGAACCAAAATGGGTATAGTAGCGCACAACGATAAACTGCCGAGAAGCGATCGGATGGGAGCTGCGGTAAAACCGGATTAAAAAAAAATAATAATACAAGCTTGAATTGTCATATAATAGTGTAAATCGTGTAGCTAAAGGCATGTTTTGCATAATACATTAATATTTAAGGACTCTACAACTTGGAAGTTTGATTTTGAGCATGAGGTGAACTTCTGCATTCGATGCACTGCCCATCAACTGAATTGAGTTTTATCCTATTCATTATCACTGTGAGCAACTAGAACCAAAATGGGTATAGTAGCGCACAGTGATAAACTACCCGTCAATAATTTCAATTGTATCCTATTATTTATCACTGTGCGCAACTAGAAACAAAATGTGTGTAGTAGTGCACAACGATACACTGCCGAGAAGCGATCGGATGGGAGCAACTCAGAAGAGAGCTGCGTTAAAACTGGATTTTTTTATATTAATAATACAAGCTGAAATTGTCATATAATAGTGTAAATCGTGTAGCTAAAGCCATGTTTTGCATAATACATTAATATTTAAGGACTCTACAACTTGGAAGTTTGGTTTTGAGGATGAGGTGAACATATGCATTCGATGCACTGCCCATCAACTGAATTTAATTTTATCCTATTCATTATCACTGTGCGCAACTAGAACCAAAATGGGTATAGTAGCGCACAGTGTTAAACAATTGATTCCCTAAGTTACTAGAAATCGTATATATGTGATTCTGGCAACCATTTCATTTACAAGATGGCCGAAAAGCGATTGGATGGGAGCCACTCGAGAGAGCTGCGGTAAAACCGAATTTTTCTTAATAATACAAGCTGGATT
>NW_022759178.1:0-1923 GCF_011630105.1 Anneissia japonica
GGTAAAACCTTGAATTTTGAAGAAATTAAAGGTCATTAAAAGACACCTCAGAAGTCGGGAAAGCTTTTTTTTTTTCTCTTTCTGGCAAAGTCACCTTTATTGTCATTATTGCACCATAAAAATGTACATAAAATCAATATAAGAACATAATAAATTTATCTCTGTTTTCCTATGTATTTTCATTTTCATCTTATTTTTTACAAATAATTTATTTTCATTTAACACTTTTTAGTTTTTTCTTTTTTTCCCCCAATTCTCATCATTACATTTCCTTTAGATTAGACCTTAATTTTAGTTCAATAATGAACATCCTGTTTGATTTAACATTCTTTTCTGCTTTTCAGTGTGTAAAATAAATCATAAACATTTGCTTAAATATCAATTACATAATAAATTAATCTCAGTTCTACACCATTTCATTTCCATCTTGATTTTGTACAAATAATTTACTGTCATTTAACAATTTTAGGTTGCTTTTTTTTCAATTCACATCATTACATTTTCTTTAATTTAGACTATAGTTTGCACCTTAATTTTAGCTCGGCATTAAACATCCTGTTTAAATTATCATTTTTTGTTTTCCCTTCTGCTTTTAACCATGATTTGTAAATTACATAACAAGCTAATGTAATTAATTCATTGCTTTTCATATTCTTAACTCCAAATAATAATATCAATATACGAAAGCATTTTTACATTCTGTTTTTCCAGTTTGTTAATTATGTTAACTACACAATCCCAATAAACTTTAAGTCTTTGACGCTCATAAAACATATGCTTTTCATTTTCCTCTTTTTTACATAAATAACAATTAGGGTCTTGTTTTATGTTCCATACAACCAACCTCTTATTATTTGGTAAGATTCTATGTTACAAGTTTTTAAGTTATTACAGTAATAACTTAAAATTCATCTCTGCTAGTCTTGTTTCTTTTATTCTGAAGACCGTATTACTCCATATTAAATCCCAGTCAAAATGTTTACCTTGAAAGATATTCTCCCATTGCTTCTGGGAATTTGGTTCACAAAATATTTGTTGTATTTGTTTAGTATAATATGTTTTTGAATTAACCTTTGACAACTCATTGTTTTCGTTTATAATTTGAAGGCTTCTTGTTTATCTTACTATATATTTGCTCTATCCATGGTTTTGGTATTGCATGTAAAACCTGTTTTACCTGTATAATCCAGTTTCTTTGATTTATAAGAGCTGCTTTTAACATTGGTTGGTGATTTTAATCTATTACCTTCACATATATCACCCACATAAATTATACTGGAATTAATCCACTCACTAAAAAACAAAAATTTGTTCTTAAATCTAATGGCATCATTTCCCCATAGCAGTTGTTTCTTTATTTCATTAACATCTAGATTTCCAAGTTGTGAAATGTTGGTTTTATTTTCTAGTACAATTGATTTAAGCACATCAACATAAAATTTTGGAATATTTTTAAGATGTATATTATCATTTATTTGCAGACAACTAATATGTATAAGGACTTTCAAGGGTGCAAATTTCTGCATAATAATACATTGGAATATCTTTCCATACCCATCTTCGCCACATAACAACCTTTTTATCCATTGAAATTTGAGTGCAAGACATTGAGTGTAGAACTTTCAACCCACAATCACTTGTATTTCCGATTAGCGTTTTACGTTTAACCTTTTCTGTAGAGTCATTCCAAATGAATTTAAACACAATTCCGTTAATGATTTTAAAAACTTTTTTCTGGAACATCTATCACACTTGCATTATATACCAAATTACTTAGACCTAATGATTTTACAATGATTATTTTGCCTAATAAAGTGAGATTTCTCTTTTTCTATCTATTTAGCAAGGTTTTTAATTTATTTATTTTTTCTGTCCAATTCATGTGGTAACATAAGTTTTTGTCATGTCCTAAGTAAACCCAAT
>NW_022759179.1:0-512 GCF_011630105.1 Anneissia japonica
CAGGGGGAAAACTGCCCCTCCCTGACAGTTTTTACCGAGCCGACCAAGCCGTCGTACTGGGCTGGGTAATAAGAGAAAAGAAAGAGGGGAGAGGGAGGGAAAGAGAAAGAAGAGGAAAAGAAAAGGAAAGAAAAAGAGAAGAGAAAAATAAAGACAAGAACAAAAAATAAAGATATCATAATGACCAGACTCACAACACCCATGAAACCCCTTCTCCACTTCAAAAACTGTCATAACTCCTTTGGCTGCCCGATGGCGTAACCACTGGAGGAAAAGGAGGAAATATCTATCTTTGAAAAATCTTCCCCACCCCCCTTTATAAATGCCCTTTCATCCCCTGAAAGTGCCTAAAAACCTCAAATTTCGCGCGCATTTCTTGTTAAAATGGCCCAATTTCCTTTAAAAATTGCACATTTTAGGGAGTTTTGATCAATTCCAACGAAATTAGAATTAAAAACACCGGGGGTCAAGGGGAAAATATCCATCTTTGGAAATCTTTCTCTCCACTCCTT
>NW_022759179.1:519-724 GCF_011630105.1 Anneissia japonica
GAAAGTGCCTAAAATTCTCAAATTCTTTGCGCGCATTTCTTGTTACGGTAGGACAATTTCCTCTATAAATTGCACATTTTAGATAGTTTTCATCAATTCCGACGAAATTAGAATTAAAAACACAAAAATATTTTGCGCGTTTGGTGCGCATTTTTTAGGGATTTTTTTAGTTTTATCCTTTTATTAGTTATTTAAACACATAATA
>NW_022759180.1:0-1247 GCF_011630105.1 Anneissia japonica
CCCATATGCATTTACAACAATGTATCTATTTGTTTATATTGCCTTCTACTTAAAATACTAGGCTTGGCCGAGTGATTTATAAGGCTTAGCCATTAAGAATGCCATAACCACAAAATGGCTCAGTGCTAAAAGAGGAGATATTACTTCCTTTGTCTATTGTTAGTTGATAATATAAATGTATGGGACACTCTAAAACTGACCTTATCAATAATATCAGTTTCAGCTCCAGCTTGGAGAAGGACCTCTGCAACAGCTGGACCGAGTACAAAAAAAATCGGTGATCGTCCACCCTACAAAAATATAATGTCAAACAGAAATACTAATTAGAGTTCATTTCTCAAATGTATAATAATTAAAGATTAATCATTTAACCATTTGGTTTACATGCTCGAATGGCCAATTTTCCAAGTTAAAAAAAAATCCTGATATATGTCCTATAAAAATATTATTAGTTTATCACCCTATCTAGGCTGGAAAAGTGATGAGGAAGGGAGGCTTTTAAAATTTTCTTTTATTTTGCTTAAGCCAAATATCACAAACAGGTTTTTGCAAGTGCATTGATATTCAAAGTAAACATGACTGAGATAATACAAATAATATATACTAAATATTTAATTAACAAAATAAAATAAAAAATAATTTTAAAAAAATAAATAAATAAAAATTTTTCAAAAATATATATATTTTTCAGTACCATAGAAGACATGCGCACGAGGGTGATAAACTAATAATTTTTTTTATTGGACCTTAATATTTTTGGCTTAATATATAAACTGAATATTTTACTAACATTATTTGTGAGGTTAGGGTCGGCACCTTGCAGGAGCAGTATTTTGCAGATTTCGACTGAGTTACCTCTGACAGCTTTGTGAAGAGCTGTTTCATTGATCTAGAAGAAAAATAAACTCATTGTTCATAATTACTGTAAAACTTTTAACAACCCTGGGTTGCTATTTTTTAAATTGTTTTTTAGGGTGGGTTACTATTAGAGTAGTTGGTTACCATTACTAAGCTTAATGAAGGACTTGAAAATAGCAAACCCCACCCACCCCCAGCTTTCGTGTCAGTTATTCATAAAAATAGATAACTACAGTACGGGTACAAAAACTTTGTTGCCACACGTCCACCCTGTCTTTGTATGGGACGCCAATTAAATTAGGTATGGCGCACACTAAGTGCAATAAAGAGTGAGTAACCCAAAATTAGGGCCTGGAACAAAGGCTACTCCATTGTTATGTTCAGTACAC
>NW_022759181.1:0-648 GCF_011630105.1 Anneissia japonica
GTGTAAAGTTCATTATTTAACATATAATTGAATAGATCACCCGTTATTTATATATAATGCATTTATGTCTAAAAGATTATATGTAAATAATTGTGTTAACGTTTTCATTATTTATATATAATAAGTTTACTGATTTCATTATATAAATAATGAAAGGGTAACCAAACATTATTTATATAAGGTTACTGGTTTCATTATAAATAAGGAAAGGGTAACACATCATTATATATAAATAATGAAAAGTAACTTACAATTATTTATATATAATAAGTTCACTAATTCCATTATAAATAAATAATGAAAATGTAACAAATCATTATATATAAATAATGAAAAGTAACTTACAAGTATTTATATATAATAAGTTCACTGATTTCATTATATATAAATAACGAATTAACTTCAAACTCAACAATTAGGTTACAATTAGGGCCTATTGTGTGTGGTCTACAGCTCGCCGACCATCACCAATCGAAAATGGCACGGCAAGGGATACAGCAGATTATTGAATCTGCTGTACTGTATTAAATAATAAATTTATACTTGGCGCCTCATTAGTACAGTACTCACTCATACGACATATTAAAATTTTTTATGCCATGTTCAAGCATCTTACCATGAACAATTTTTATCAAAACATGTTTTATT
>NW_022759182.1:0-987 GCF_011630105.1 Anneissia japonica
TATTCTGAATGGTTTCACAGATATGAATATTTTATTTAAATCTTAATATTGGCCAAATTCATTATACTTTTTTAAAGTACTGTATGTTATTTAATAATAATAATAATAATAATAATAATAATAATAATTTTAATAAAATAATAAGAATAGTAAGAATAATAACTTATATAGCGCTATAAGAGACAGCATATATAGCGCCAATTTCAACTAAACCGAAGTAAAAATCAAATGCGCTTAACATTTTATAATAAAAAGGTGCGTCTTAAGTTTTGTGTTAAAACAACAACTGATGGTGATTCAGTAATATGTTTGGGAAAAGAATTCCAAAGAAAAGCAGCTGAAAATAAAATGATCTATGACCAAAGGTTTTTGTGTTAATTCGACAAACTACTAAAAGTGTCATGGACAGAAATTTGTCTTCAGATGTAGATTCAGATGATTATTCAGAAAACACACATTATGTGAAAACAGCACATGATGCATCGTCAGACACCGACTTTGATGAACCATTTTTTAAGTGTACATGTAAACAGCATTGATCCTGAGTGCAAAGTCACAGTGAAATTGAACAATCAGAAAATAAGAATGGTTGTTGACACAGGATGTGAACGTAACATAAATAGTTCTGAACGGTTCAAGAAATTGTGCCCAAAGTGTCAACCGAAATTGAACCATACTTCTAGTAAACGTTTTATAGCTTCTGGTCAAGCTAATCCATTCAGGTGTTTGAGATATTTTCGGACACAGATAATCTAGAACAAACATGTTTTGGAAGACAAAGTGTTTGTGATTGAAGGAAACACAGATGCTTTACTAGGAAGAAGAGCAAGTTTAAAACTTGGTATCATACAGCTATCTCCAGATGTAAATAGAGTAACAACAATTTGAATTGTCAAGTGCTCCTGAAGCATACCAGAAAGCAATGGATCACATATTATGTGGTTTAGATGGTGTAGTCTGGTATATGGACGATATTATTGTTCATGG
>NW_022759183.1:0-542 GCF_011630105.1 Anneissia japonica
TCAGTATGTGAAGCGTGACTGTTGTGTCAGCCTATGACCCTAGGCCTAGTTTAAGGAGGGGCCTAAGTAGGACCTCAGTCTGTAGTTGGGCCTATATTTTATCCTCTTTCTCTCTAGCATTTGGTATAACTGTACCTATCTACACTTTATAACAAGAGGTACTAGCTGTTGTTGTAGATAATATACTAACATTTAATAACATCCAAGAAGCTGGTCACAGTTAGTTACACAGTGACGTACATCACATAAGTCAGTGAAATTTCATAGGCCTACCGTAGGTAAACATAGAAAGAGCAATAATAGTAAAATTCGAGCGTCACGACAGTGCGAAGTGTCTGCTCTTGTTCCTCGTATCGTACTCACTCGAGTTAATCCGAGATGGCCCGAGTGAAGTTTCATGCAAATGTTTCGTACGGAAAAAAAAATCGCGTCCCGCCAATAGAATAGTAGGGACGCTGTCGTTCAGCGCAACGGAACCGCGGTCCTAATTTCGGTTTGGGTACGATGTGAATGCAGCATTAGTCTCTGTATTCAGACTATAT
>NW_022759184.1:0-513 GCF_011630105.1 Anneissia japonica
TGAAGGCAAATTTCCCTCTTCCAAAATAAAATATAATTTTCCCAGAAAATCTATAATTTTTCTTCAGAATTAAAAACTGAGAATATTTGTAAAATTTGCTTCTCGAATATATTTTTAAATATAATGGATAAGCCCCTTACTGAAATATTTGTATACTTATACGTTAGTGCCGTAATAGGATTTTAATTCATATTCAAGACAAAGTACCGTAATAAATGTTACCTCACCAACTTCACTGCGTTTTCAACAATGACGTCGCACTATTAGCGGCATTTCATTTAGATCGTTATGTTTCTCTTGCGGTCAATGATTATATTTATTAAGACCTAACCGTTGACCATTTTTACCACCCTTTTATTGTCTTGTGATCATTGTTTCCGAGTCTCCTTCGGGCATTGTAAGTTGTAAATTTTTTTTTTCTTGAAAATTGTTTTGAAAATGTTTTCTAGACACTATTGGAAACAATCCTCTTAGTTTAATTAGAAAATCCAGATTTTTTTGAGTACTTTAAAA
>NW_022759184.1:609-1059 GCF_011630105.1 Anneissia japonica
ATGTTATCCTGTGTCACACCCATGTTTACACCAGTGTTTTTTTTTTATCTGATGTGGCAGTATAAGGTATTATATAATTTTTACACTGTCAAGACAAATGGAATACCGGCAGAGGTTTGACACAATAGGGAATTTCCGTTATACTAGACCAAAAGAATGTACAGTGATCTCAAGTCGCACTCACTTAATCTATGAACACTAGCAGAAACTCTCTGGCATAATTTAGGAAGCTTTTTTCATCACCTTTGCTTTCAAAGTAGCCCGTTCATACCAAAACCAACGATTCGGCCTACATCTAATAAGGAGAAAATACGAAGATAAATATCTGATTTATACCCGCAGAGCTCACCTTCACCTCTCATACACATATTTACAACAGTACAAGTTATTGTATAGCAAGCCAGTTTACATTTATTTTATCATTTACAACTATATACAGCTGCATACCTT
>NW_022759185.1:0-928 GCF_011630105.1 Anneissia japonica
GGGAGCAGGTCCATATGCTTATCCGTGGGTTTACGGAAGAGATCAGTTTTGAGTGCACCATTTCCATGGTCACGGTGATGTCCAGAAAATCTACACTGCTTGTGGATTTGTTAGCAGTGAATTTGATTGTGGGGTGAGCCGAATTAATGTTCAATAGGAACGTATCCAAACTATCTTCACCATGGGTCCAGATCATGAAGATATCATCAATGTAACGAAACCAAACATCTGGTTTCTTGGGCTGTAGGGACAGGAAATTGGCCTCAAATTGTCCCATAAATAAGTTAGCAAAAGATGTAGCCATTTTAGTGCCCATCGCTGTGCCATGAATTTGAAGGTAATGACCGTCACCAAAAACAAAGTTATTATTGGTCAGAATCAGCATGATAAGTTCACGTAGATGTGATTTAGATGGGGTTTTGCCCCGAATTTGTTTGTAATTTGAAATGCACGCATTAACACCTTCTTCATGAGGGATATTGGTATATAATGACGAAACATCAAGAGTAGCCAGAACAGTATTATTAGGAAAATTTGAAATTTGGTTAATTTTTCGGATAAAGTCCGTGGAGTCCTGAATGTACGAGGGGAGAGCAACAATATATGGTCTCAATAAATCATCCACATATTCAGAGATTTTTTCTGTAGCTGTACCGTTGCCCGAAATGATGGGTCTGCCAGGATGGTCTGCTTTGTGGATTTTGGGTAGGACATAGAAACGTCCTGGTGCCGGATCGACCTGGATGAGATGGGGTCCAATTTTGGGATCGATGGAACCTTTTTTAACCATCTTAAATACAGATGTTTCCACTTCCTTAGAAATTTCCGGAGTGGGGTCCTCTGTGAGCTTCCGATAGTGAAGGGGATTGTTTAGTTGTCTTAAGGACTCCTCTTCATAGAATTTAATGTCCATTACGACAGTGGCAGA
>NW_022759186.1:0-847 GCF_011630105.1 Anneissia japonica
GGGGGAGGGAGTAGTGGTCTAGGCCTGTCTGATTGGGCCCCTGACCCCTGCTGGCACCACCACTGGTGTGATATTGAGGAGTACTATCTCTGTTAACACAATTCCAAAACTGGACATTAATTACCATTGGCCAATCAAGGCAGAAACATTCAATTTAATTTTAGGAAGAACTTAATTGCATTGCTAGCAAACATGGGAAAGAAGGGCTTGACTGCTGACAGTCAGGTATAATAACGCACATAATTATTTGGACCACAAGAGAAAGGAAACATATTGGTTTTTTTTTATTCTTTGGGCACAACATTAATCAGAATGGCTTAAAATGGCCCAAAATTGTCTACTTTTTCTAGGCTCCAGAGAGTTATAGATCATATCAGAGGGCTTCCCCTTTATAAACCCATTGTTTCCGTCAGGAATGGGAAAACTTAAGGCCAAAAAAAATTCTCACTCACTGAAAAAATTAGGGGTGGAAAATTTAAAAAAAAAACTTTACAAATAAAGAAAAAAAAATGTGAGTGAATTTATCTTTATTTTTTGCCAGATGCCCTACAAATTAGTCTAAAGTTGTGGTCTGAAGTAAGATATTGCTATTCTAGGCCTTTGTGGGTTATTTTTCACTGTTCCCTGATCTGATGAGTATCTAAAAAAAAAATTTTTTTTAACTTTTCCCACCTGCCCCTATTTATCATTTTAAAAAAAGAAGGGCAATCAAACAATTTTTTTTTTTTTAGCCTAATAAATAGATTTATACAATCATTAGTGAATAGGAATAAAAAGATCCCTTACACTATAAATATAATTTGTTCATGTACCATCTAAAAAAAAGAAGACAGATAATGAACTCGGT
>NW_022759187.1:0-532 GCF_011630105.1 Anneissia japonica
TCCACATGCTTTAACTACTGTTTATTTGCATTGTTTATAACATGTAAAGTTAATTCATTTGATACTTAACAAAAGTGAAGTTTGTGGTTATCTATGAGTTGCATATTTTGGTAGTTGAAGTACTGTATACTGTATGTCATTCCTCTATTTTGTTAGTGAAATAACATTTTTAAAACTTTTATTTCTACTATCAAAAAATGTTATTTAATGGCCATTGTTTTTCGATTATCTCTCTAAACATTATTTGCATCTGCTGTAATTGTTAAAAAACAAATGCTTTTAAAGAAATTTAAAAAAATCACATATTGATCTCAGTTCAAAGGAAAAAATAAAACATATTTCTAAATTTACAATTTTCACCTATAAACCTCTTAATTTCACAAAAGAGTGGGTTCTATTCCAAACAAATACATCCTGCCTAATATTGTGTGTTTAGATTAGATCTTTTGCTTTAACTTTGGAAACTGAGATACTATTTCTGTAAACTAAATTTTTTTTTCATATTACTGTAAACCTAATGGGTTTTGATAAA
>NW_022759188.1:0-797 GCF_011630105.1 Anneissia japonica
CGTCACGCACAAGAAATTCATCACAAAAATGTGTCCTATAAAAAAAGAAAATTGATTGCATAAATACTATTGTAAAGATGATTTCCTCAGTCCTAGCGTACTGAATCGATGATGGTAAAAAAAAGAAATGAAGAAATTTTGGTAGTATGAACAGAGTTTACTACCAAAATATTAAACACTCTAGCACACCGCTGTGCGAATACTTTTGTTTTATCGTAAACTTCTATTTTCAATTAAATATATATTTGGCAAAAACGTAACACAACTACATATGGAAACGATAATAGGCTAACATTAAAACAATGAATGAAAGGGTTGTAGATTGGGCCTTCTGGTATTCATCCGACCTATGTAGGATGACATAAAGAAAGAGAGTGTTCAATATATACCGAAGTGGGGCTAACTAATTTACAGAAAGAGATGTAAACTTGTTTGCATAGGCCTACTTATATTTTTTGTGTGGAAATAATGAAGTAAACGGACACGGTTAACAATTCTTTCAGTTCAACTCCTTGCCACCCCTGCAAGTGACGTGAAGACTGACTTTGAGCTTAGTGCGGCGGTCATAGACCTCGGTCGTAGGCCTACGGTCGACCGTCAGCCGACGAATCAAACTCCGCTCAATGTCAGCGCTAGGCGACGCGATGCCGTTTGCTAGTTGTGCCGGTGACATCTGTAACAAATACCATGTATAGACTTTATCCTTTGGTACGTTGATAAAGACCTAAGGATACGTCGAAATATTGGTTTCGACCAACTGTTTCTAAAGTCTATACATGGTATTCTTTTCCTACATT
>NW_022759189.1:0-2094 GCF_011630105.1 Anneissia japonica
TATCATTGGCACACCTTTATGTTGTAACCTTACCTTCACTAGACAAAAATTAATTTATATAGAGAAAACAAAAAAAAGCAAAATAAAACAAATAATATATTCTGCCTTAATATGCAATAAACATAAACTGTTGAAAAACATCAATGGGAAAAGTAGGAGGAAAAATACATAGTTGAAAAATACATAGTTGAAAATACTGGGGGGAAATAACTGAGAAAATAGGCCAGGAGAAAAAATTCATGGGAAAATTAGCATTTGCCAATTAGCTATAGTGCTATTTTCTGTAAAGTAAAGTTCAAATTACTGTACCTTGATTTTGAGTCTTCTCAATTTAAGTCTGCCCATGTTTTTTTTTTAGGTATAGCTAGGACTTAATCTTTGGCATTTGTTGATTTTTTTTTTAGATCTCAGTGGGTTGCCTCCACCCAAAAACAAGCTGGTGTACAAACTCTTTGGATAAAGTTGAAACTAATACAAAAACCGACTCAATTTTTAATTAAATTATTATTTACAATTAATTATAGAAACATTCATGACCAAATGCATTAAACCTTTTCTCAAATAATTTGTTATTTTTTCTCAAATAATTTTTTTTTCTCTCAAAAAGGTTCTGTTCTCAAATAATTTTTTTTTTCTCTCAAAAAGGATTGCATTTTTGTCTTCACTTATAATTGGGGAAACTTATTTACCAAATGATTTACTTCAATTTTATTGAGTTTTTTATTTTTTCACACAGATCAGATTAAATGGCTCCACAGGTCAAATTTGGCATGTACCAAGGAAAGCATAGGAGAACAGAACAAGGAAATTAAACAATAATAATAATTATCAAGTCACTAGCAACGGCACTGAAAGGATAAAACAATCCCACTAAATAATAACTAAATAGTATTCTATACTCCCCTTCCCCTCCTGCTTGACTCTTCCTTGGTATTTCAAAGTCTGGGGTATCTGTAAGCCAGCCCAGATGTTAGGGAGATGCATTAAGATCTGCTGAAAAAAATAATAAGTGACAGCTGGCCTGATTGCCATTTATGGGCATCTAGAGATGACATGACCTCTAGATTAACTGTAGTTCATTTGTCTGCAAATGATAGACCTCCTGTCAGGGAAATAATGATGCCAGCACTGCCAGGAATCACATTATGAAATATAGAATATACCAATCCAAGGAGGAAGTAATATGTATGGAATTAATTGATCAAATATAGTATCTGTGTTAACTTTAACAAGTTTATAGTATGACAGTTTCTGGTATTTCGTTTTTCTGTAGGTTATTGTTACAACAAAAACGAATACAGAAGAATCTAGAATATTGAAGGACATTATGATAAAAAATGGTGTAGGTTTGATTCGTAAACAGCTGGATACTTATATCTCTGTACTGAAAGCAGGTAAGCTTAATTGTATATATTATATCTTATTAAATTTATTTTTTTTGACTTGGCCTGTACATCACTTTGTCAGTATTATTTCCATGTATGTGCATAGAATTTTGTTTTGTTTTGTGGAAACTACTGTACTGACATGGTCTTGTTTGATAACTAAATAAATTCATGTTGCATAAAATATTGAACTAATGTATTGCATAGTATTTTTCTATATTTATAAATTTATTTCTATCTACATTTAGAATTTAGCATTGGCATGATTTTACCTACGGATAAAAAGAGCGTTACACCTAACAAGTTGATACCCACACCAGCAGCAAAGGTTAGCAATTCAATTCAATATACTGTATTGGTCAAACTCATAAAATGGCTTGAAATCTGCTTTGCTTGTCACAGATTACAATACAAATATGAAAAAGGGTAAAATATACACATTAGAGGGCATACAAACAAATGAGTAAAAACAGATGGTAAAATGGAACACGTACAGAGTAAAATTTACATACAGTAAAAAATACAAAGAGTTAGCCGTAAAAAAATTAAAACAACTGTAAAAGACTAAAAATTTACCGAGAATAACAAAATTACTCATTCAAATTCATTCATGCATAGGTTCATTCATTCATATCATCCATAACTCTGGTATGAGAAATATTCATCTGACAAAGTTTACATTATGTAGCCTCATGGCCGATGGAAGAAA
>NW_022759190.1:0-633 GCF_011630105.1 Anneissia japonica
GTGATTATTATTTCATTATTACTTTTTATATAAAATTTTTTTTTTTATATCAGATTTATATCTATTTTTTATTATTTCCATTATACACCAATTTTATATAGACCCTTTGTCTCATTTTAATTACTGTTCTCTCAGATTCTCAGTATTACAGTTGACTTCCTTATTATAGTTTATTTTGCATTGTTGTTTGTCACAAGCAATTTTACCGCCAGTCCTTTTTAATGCTTCCGACTGTTTATTAGTTTATCACTTCTCATTTACTAATTGCTGGCCTTTTATCTTACGACTTATCTTGGTTATTCACTTGATACTTTTAGTTTGATTTGTTCTGTAATTCTCATTCATACGTGTTAACGCTGAAGAAGGACACAGGCGTGTCCGAAATATTCGTTTGCAATAAATTTTATGTCTCTATTATGTCAACGTATGCTATCGCTTCATTTTCGTATTTACTTTTATTTATATATATATATATATATATATATATATATATATAATTATATATAATTTTGCTCCTGTGCTGTGCAGAATATTCAATAAATTCCTTACTGATGGCTTTATTCCAAAAGATTGGAAACAGGCTAATGTCACCCCTGTATTTAAATCTGGTAACCCTAATGATATTAAAAATTA
>NW_022759191.1:0-484 GCF_011630105.1 Anneissia japonica
TATATATATTAATTAAAGATATAGTATAATTGCAATTTAAAAAATGAGATATCATAGAAACTTGCTTATGAAAATCTGAAGTGTTAGAAGAAATATATTTAATGCTAGGGCATTGGCTAAATCCTATAGACCTATTTAGGCTGATTGGCTGAAAGCTACGGAAATCCTAATAATGCTGATTGTCTGTTCACCATTATTAAGCGTTCACCATAATTTTTCGCTCTAAAGTATTTAGTCAATGCCTCCGCATTACTGTAAACTTATTTCTTCTAACCATTTAGATTTTGTGTTTAACATGATATCTTATATTTTAAATTGCAGTTATTTTATATCTTTAATTAAATATTAATTTTAAAAAAACTAAACTAAGGGGTAAGAAATAAAATGAAGGACTCTACCTTCGAGAATATAGTATAGAAGATCCAAATAATATTTCGTTAATTGCCTATCAGCACAATAAAATGAAATAATAAAATACACAATA
>NW_022759191.1:532-1863 GCF_011630105.1 Anneissia japonica
TACACTGTCCACACCCTCCTCCACTTCCCGCTTCTGCGAAGTAGGGTAATCTTCTATATTCAGAACATAATTTCGTTTTAATTTATTTCAACCGAACTAAATTCCATATATTCACCAAGTAAAAAAAAATATTGTCCATGATTTATCAGGTTCTGTATTCTTGATATTTTTTTCTATGTAGTTCGAATAATTGTGGCAAAGACAAGACAAACCAGTCACTCCTCGCAAATCGTGTTTCGGAGATAATGGCCAAAACAGGTTTTTCAAAATTGTCGAATAAACTTTATATACCTAATACATCATAGTACTTCGTTCTTATTTTGATGCCTGAGAAATGCTTACATTCGTAAGCTTTGAAGGCTGATTTCTTAAATACTGATCTTTAAACGGCTGTATAATTAAACTCACGTAACCTTTAGGGCGGATGCATGGGTTGGGTTGCAGACGGTGCTTTTGCACCCTCTTAAGAAAAATAAGTGTTGTACTACTGTTGACATAAATTACCGGTAAGCTTTTTAAGGTTTGAGAGTGCAATTTCCTGGCACCTAAAATCCATATTCTCAAAATGTTCGCACCTCACCTCCAACCATGGTGGGGCTGAGGTGGTATGAACTTCATGCACCCGCAATCACCAAACCCTGCGTCCGCCTCTGAACTTCATAATAAAATTTTATTTGATTTTTTTTCAAACTGTTAACCATGTATTATTAAACACAAAGTTTATATTTTTGCTAGGAGTAACTGGTTTGACTTGTTTTTGCTGCAGTTTTTGTTGTATACGTCGTCAATGGTGTGTCAGACTATGCTTTGTAGCCAACCCACTGCATAAAATAGACTATAGATCATCAAAACGACAGTCGCGCCACTCGTGAGAAGAGGGGTGTCTAGGGGGGAGAAGGAGCATTACTCCCGTCGGGACGAAGCCAACAATTTTGTCGAGGAGCCCTTGTTTGAAAAGGCATTTCTACTGTCAAGAGTATCATTTCAGGACACTTACTGTAGAGGTGCTTATTCTTAATTATTAGGTATGACGCAACTGACTAAACAGCCATCTTTCTGGGACGTATCCAGGGGTGGGAAAAGCCGTGGGAGCGACTGCTCCCTCTTTGTACACAGTGTTAGAATTTTAAAGCTTGTTCTTGCTAGCCAATAAAAATTCTCTCCTGGGTTCAGTCAAACGTCTAAACTATGTAAATATGCATCAGCACACAATACAAATATAGGTCTAATAAGCCTACTATAACTATAACACACAGGCCTAAGCGTGATTTTTTTTTAGCAAATTACAAATACAAATTAAGCATGGTTTGATGTTATAAATCATTTTGCTG
>NW_022759192.1:0-607 GCF_011630105.1 Anneissia japonica
CATTCTGAATGAAATAAATATCTCATAATGTTTTAACCTATTAATATACGGCAATGCATTTAGGTAATAACAAATTTAACACTGACTATTATTAAAGAAGCATGGGCTAAGTGTCTACATGGTGTTCACACAAAATGTGTTATGATTACTTACACTGTACAAGGATGCTATTGCTCGTTGAGTGGCGGATCCAGAAATTCGAAATGGGGGGGGGGCCAGGAAGGGACATTCACCGCAGAGGGTCTAGCCCACCTGAGACCCACCGTGGTTGGGGCTGAGGTAAGAAAATTTATGATTTTAGCACTCTCAGACCTAAATTTAATTATAATTCTTCTTTTTTTTCGAAATTTGAAAAAATTAGAATTAGATCTGTCTCTTATACACATCTAGATGTGTATAAGAGACAGATGCAACAACTAGCGACAGATCCAGGAATTTGAAATAGAAGGGGCCAAGAGAGTGACTTTCACAGAAGGAGGGTCTACACCCTCAGCCCAATCATAGTTGGGGCTGAGGTAAGACCATATTGCATATGATTATCGCATTATTCAATTATAAAAGCAAATGAAACCTATAATTATATGCATGGCACTATGCAATACCACAT
>NW_022759193.1:0-749 GCF_011630105.1 Anneissia japonica
ACAAAAGTAATTTTATATTAAATATGTACAAAGATGAAATATCTAAAGGAGACAAACGATAAGAATCACTTTAATACAAAGCTGATATGCAGGTATATTAGTATCTACGCAAGATTTCTGTTGACGGATAACGTCATTATTTACTTTACTGAGGTATTTATAATGATCTATACCTAAAGGTTGCTAGGCCACGGCAAGGTCTATACACATCTACATAAAAAAGACCATTTTACTTGTTATTTATAGGATAATAAAGAAAATACCAAGTTTATGATCAAGACCGAAAGCTGGCATGGTAAAAAAAAATGTAGCATGCCACTAATGTCAGTTTTAAACAAGTACTGCATGTTTAGACTTAAATTTTGGAAATCAGGATCGATCATTCGGTCTACTTCTGTTAGTAGTTCCTAAGGCTCATTGTCAACCATTACTCACACATTTGATGTCATTCTTAGTCAATATGAAGAGGATAGATTCACAAAAAGCGACCTAATCACTATCAAAATGTAAAATAGACCTATGCCATGCAATTTTAAACAACAAAAGCAAAAATCAGAATAAAAAATGGATGTTATGAATATTGAAAATCGAAAGCATACATATGATAAAACTTTACATGCAAAAGAAATGATTATGATAATGATTGTGTAACCCACTTCTGTATTTTAATGTTTTGAATAAAACTATAAAACACCTTCAATTATCAGCAAAACCTATGCAGCTGTCGGTACTCAAAGCGTAGGCCTACG
>NW_022759194.1:0-4084 GCF_011630105.1 Anneissia japonica
TTAGTGTATTATTGTAGTTAATAGGGAGTTTTCGATGCACGACGTTAACCTTAACTTTAACGGATCACGTCATAATTTATTCATCTTGCGTTGCGGAGTACGTTAATTTCAGGATTTTACGTGCTCGACGTACGTTAGTTACGGGTGCGCATGCGTATTTCGATTTGTTTACAAAAAGGGGTGGAGCTATCGCGCTGCATGTTGGGAACTAACGTTAAAGTTAAGGTTAAGGTCGTTCGGTGAAAACTACTTAATAATAATTAGGTAATCGTATTCATTATCGCTTGCGAAATATCCCAAATATTATTGTTATTACTTTTATTATTATTATTATTATTATTATTATTATTATTATTATTATTATTATTATTATCATCATCATCATCAACATCACTATCATTATTATTATTATAATTATTATTATTACTGTAATATTACTGTACCATTATCATTTTCATTACTAGGCCTATTAATATTTCTAATATACATTACTATTATTTTTATGTGACCGAAATTTTTAATACAGTATATTAAGCGCGCTGTTCATATACACAACCCTATGATGTTTATTCTCCTTACAGGGATTGTCAGGTAACTACATTATCTGCGCTAATCTTTCAGATGTGCATTACTGTTTATAAATTATATTGTACTGTAAAAAGAAAAAAAATATATCTCTCCTATGCCTCACCCCTTGAATATTGTTGCTGAGGTCCCGTAAAATGACAGCGTATCGTATGTACAACTTGTGTTTGTGAAACAAGTGCGTATACCGTGCTTTGTTCTGATTGGTCAGTTGTTTAATTTTATTAACACATTTTGACAACTGGTACTTATTGTAAAATTATAACGATTAAACAAAAGTTAATATAAATATGACGTCATTATCACTGAAAACGCAAGCAAACGTTCGTTAATGACATTCAATTAACAAATCTATTTGTTTCAAGGTGAACTTGGTGAAAAGGGAGCACAAGGTTCTCCAGGTGTTCAAGGAATCAAAGGTGAGAGTCTAAATCCGGGAACTCAATGCGCCGTACGACGGTGGTACGACTGCTCATATGTGTGAGCGATAGACGACGCGACGCCGTCTGCTGATTGTCGGTGGCAGTCTGAACACATCGTCATTAAAACCGATTCATTGGGCACACGTCGTGGCGTGACGTTCTCCATAGAATCGCCTTAAACCTGTTTTCCACTAGGCGAATTAAATTTATTCGCGCGAATCGAAAGCGCCGGCTTATGCGCATTCGCATTCATATTTATATCGGTGTTTTTGATAAGTGAAAAATTCGCACCCCATCAGATCTCAGGAAGCGAACCGAATAAATTCGCCTAGTGGACAGGTTTTAGGACAGGATGGGCAAAAAATTTGGTCAGAGGCAGCGGTGGCCCCAGACATTTGCCGACAAGGGGTCCGACGTGTCCAACGGAGGAAAGACAGCATATTTCCAACTTTACTCTTTTTACATAGGCCTATTTGTCTATGCCTAGTCCTACTCCTCTTTTTCTTTTCCGACAATTTGCACCTTTAGCACATTCTCATCTGAGTTTTCAAATAAAACATACAATGATCCTGCCATCCTGCTAATCACAATCGGCCGATGGCTAACAAGCTAACCACTACTCACCACTACTATTTGCATCTCCTACGGTATTTTGCTGTTATGTAAATATTCACGCATTCTTGTCATGGGCCATGTTCTCTGGACGATTATCTTTTCTAACCACCATTCGTAATGTCCTTATATAATCTTTTTTCATTCAAAAAGTGCCTCTTGAATTTAATAATTTCATATAAGAACCCTTCGATTTTCATCTATTTCCATAAGCGCCCCCTCAATTTCTACTCTGTTTTCATAAGCGCCCCGTTTGAATAAGCGCCCCTCAGAAAGTGTAAAAAATATTTTAAGCGCCCGGGTGCTTATTCGCGTGAGTGCGGTACATAACATACCATTGATAAAGAATGTAATAAAAACAATATCAATAAAAATCCGTGATATGAATCAAATTATTATATAATAAAATAATAATGATAATGATAATATAATAATAGTAATTATTTTCATAATCATAATGCATCATTGGAGCAACATTTAAAAACAAAATTTTGGATTTAACACTGAGAGAGCCGCAACCAAATTCCGATGTTTCTAGCGTGCTTCCAATAACCTTCAATCACTGTCTTTATACCGCTTCATGTTGAGTTTTAATAGGCCTATTATTTTTTATACATGATCGCTGACGGACTGTAAAATCAAGATGTTTTCTAGCCAAAGATAGTTGGCGGACCGCTTACACCACAAAATAAAAAAAATCCCGAGGAGTCGCACTAATTTTGAGCTGGACAAGTATAAAGCCTATAATAGATATAATCAAAGTAATCATGTACTTACACAATTACTAACTATGCCAATTCTAAAATAAATATAAGTTGTTAAATACTTTAAATAAACACCTATAGGTACACGTGTTAAGTGAAACATATTATGTGTAGAATCTATTTCAATCGTCACTATAATCAGGGAACAATGATATGTTCCCTGCTATAATTGAGAACACCTCCTTGATGATTTCAACAACAACCATACATACTTTAAGGCCTACATTTACTTTACACATTTATGTTTACCTTTGACAGGCGTTCAAGGCCCTCCAGGTAATAGAGGACTGAAAGGCGAAAAGGGTGAGTCGTATGTTAAGCCCCAGACTGTAAATTTTATTTTACAAAAACATGTGGGATGCCTAAACATGGCTATGGTAACATCACATCATGATCATATATGCACAATCTAGACTATATATGGGCACATCATGACTATATTTATATGCACATCATTACTATAACTGAAAATTGTGATTAAGTGTCTAATACAGGCACGTACATTAAGCGGGATATATCAAGATTGTTAGTTAAATATCATTCAATATCATAATACAAATGAATAATTGCTATAAAATGTTTTTCCATGTTTGTCCATTTTTTTGCAATTATTGTTTTGTTTATATAGGCCATCCTTAATAAGATTCTACTCCTGCAGTTAATAGCCTTCATATACTATCATTTTTATGTGCGCAAATTCAATTATTATTATTATTATTATTATTATTATTATTATTATTATTATTATTATTATTAGCTTTTTTGTTATTGTTTCTGTTATTATTGTAAATTTGGTTATTCTTGTTATTTTTATATTACTTATTATTATCACGTATTCGTTGTGTCATTAACGTCATCGTCGTAATCATTGTCATTGCCCATCGTCGCCGTCGTAGTTATTGTCATTTGTTTCACATTATTTAAATATACAAAAAGTTTATATATGCTTTTCGAAAATAAAATGAAACCATTGCAGTTAATAATATCATAATATGTACATCTTAAACTGAATTAAATTATCTATTTTTGCAGGTTACATTGGAAAACATGGACCGATGGGTCCAAAGGGGGATACTGGTGAGTTGTATCTAGAGTATATTGATAAAGTAACCAGAAATGCTTTAAGAAATTTACAGTCTCCTCTTCAAATTTATTTAAATCCCGTTCCAAATCTTCTTGACATAAATGGTCACCTCATTATTGTTTTACAAGCTTCGAATGCTATTTGCTATTTCTGAGAATCACATTTACATTACTGTATATTTTTGGTGCTTATCATTTATTTGACATTTTCTTAAATTATTAAAATGAGAATATTACTTCGGCAGGTAGCATTGGCGAAAAAGGACATCTTGGACCTCGCGGTCCTGTCGGACAAAAGGGTGACATGGGGTCTCGAGGGAGTAAAGGAGATACTGGATCACCAGGTATCACTGGTGCTAAAGGAGCCAAGGGGTCCCAGGGAAGCCGGGGTGTCAATGGTGCCATTGGCGCTAAGGGAAACAAAGGGTCATCAGGATCTCCAGGTGCTACCGGAGCCACTGGTGTTAAGGGGGATAAGGGTTCTCAAGGCATTCGGGGTACTTCTGGAACCAATGGTGCTAAAGGAGCCAAAGGGTCACAAGGAATTCGGGGAGCTGCAGGAGCCACTGGTGTCAAAGGAACCAAGGGTTCAGTTGGGGCTCGGGGTGCTACAGGCAC
>NW_022759195.1:0-1071 GCF_011630105.1 Anneissia japonica
CCCGGATGTGGATTCTTCCAAATTGGGACTTGAATTCGACGCCAAAAGACCACCATGCACATGGACTACATGGAAATAGTTTTAGCATTAATAATAATAATAACATCTTACAGTAACTGTAAGCCCTACACCCATTCACACTTCTTACATTTACTATATCATTTCTTAATTCCCCTCTAAATAGAGATATTAGAGACTACTTTTAAAGCCGGTCTTTAATTATATTGATTCAAATTAGAGACCAAAGCTGCTAAAGACCACTAAAAACCCTTGTCCCAAAAAGGATTTTTAATTGGTGGTATGGAGGGAGACCTGTGATAGGATAGAGAAAAAGTGGTCCGCCCAAAGCCGGTGCGGTTCCGATGGCCCTGTGTAAACACACATAAGGCCTATCTGCTGTAATAACAGTGGAAAAAATTTAACTGACCGTTTTCAAGAGGGGAAAACGTTGAATTTTGAAGAACTTAAATTAAAGTCACTAAAAGATACTTCAGAAGTCGGGAAGGCTCATTTCCCACCATTTAGAAATCAACATTTCCCCGGGGAGAACCTGAACCTCCCTTTTCTCTTTGGGTTCATTTATTCATCATAATAATTTTCAAGAGGGGAATACCTTGAATTTTGAAGAACTTAAAAGTAAATAAAAGACACATCAGAAGTCTTCATGCTATATACAGTAGGCTGCTAGCAAATAGGCCTAGATGATAGACTTTCAGAAAAAAAGATATCGTAACGGAAAAAAAATAAAGAATCGTCCTCACTTTATCTTCTCGAAATAATACAGCACGTCACTGATTAATTAATTCCAAATGTTAGGTAAATATGATTATACAGTATATGATATTTACAATGATATGTTAAAATCCCATAATTGAATTGTCCTCATGAACAGAATAATGAAAGAAAGTTTATGCAGCATCAGTGTTTTATAAATGTTATAAAGCTATACGCGCGCACGCTGTTTGGTGACAACATGGCGCCCATGCGCCAACAAGTTGGCAAAACTCTCTCTATCTACGGCTCTGTCGTTTAATATGAAACAGTGCCCTCTATAAAGACGATGATTCACGA
>NW_022759196.1:0-704 GCF_011630105.1 Anneissia japonica
AGTAGAGATACAAAAATGATAAGCAACAGCGAAAAAGTAGACGTAATTAAGCAGCCAGAAATAGAACCAGAGCTTTCGGACAACACTAGTCCTTCCTCAGTGGCGAGTGAGTGAGGGTAGAAAAAGCTAGATAGTATAAAGTAAGAATTCCATGCAAGCATGATTGGAAACATAGGCTGGGTGAGATTAGAATAAACAGCCTAAACAAGTAAACAGGAAGGCCAAAACTAAACTTTAGAGGCAAGCCTCAATAAATAAGCCAAATGATTTATAAAGAAGAANNAATTGAAATGCCATTGGTTTAATTTAGTGTACTGGGAGAACGTTCCTAATATTGAGTCCAAATGGTGTGGTTGTTTTAAGTAAAAGTTCCCAGTGATTCTCTTTATCTTTGCGATTTTTGTCTCCAATTGGCATTATGGTCAATTGCAATCACTCTGAAATTTGAAATTGAATGACCAGCTAAATTGAAATGTTCGGCTGGTTGATCAAGCTTAGATGTTCTGATAGCTGATCTATGTTGTGTCATTCTCATACGGAGAGTGTTTTTTGTTTCTCCGACATATTGTTTACCACAAATATTACAATATATGAGATAAATGACATTTTTGGTGAGGCAATTAATTGATTGCCTTATCCGAAATATGTGATTTGTTTGGTTGCTCTTGAATGATTGTGTAGAATCAAAGCAAGGAGCATGTTTT
>NW_022759197.1:0-552 GCF_011630105.1 Anneissia japonica
ACTATAATTCAGTTGCCAGTCAAAGACAACGACACAATCAGGCCACTAGAAAGTGCTGGACCTGATACCTGACCTTGGAGATGTTTATTTTAACCGGTTATTATTTCTTCTTTGAGTAGATTGTATTCTGTCGGTAGTTGAATTCTTCAAGAACTCTGGAAGAAAGTGTATCACAAGCAGTGCAACCTCTGACAGAATTTGCAATACGATGCTTTGTAAGACGAATAACCAATCTATGTAATTAGCAGTTGAAACTGTAAGTATAACAATTGCTTTTTAATGTTTCAGTTATGGAAGATTTTCAAATACTCTAGTACAACAACAACTCAATTAATAGCTGAGAATTTGATGTTTCGAGTAGATTGTATTCTGTCGGTAGTTGAATTCTTCAAGAACTCTGGAAGAAAGTGTATCACAAGCAGTGCAACCTCTGACAGAATTTGCAATACGATGCTTTGTAAGACGAATAACCAATCTATGTAATTAGAGTTGAAACTGTAAGTATAACAATTGCTTTTTAATGTTTCAGTTATGGAAGATTTTCAAATACTC
>NW_022759198.1:0-594 GCF_011630105.1 Anneissia japonica
GTAGAAAATGTTTCTTTTGAATACGGTTTATGGGATTGCAACTCTAGTTATTATTTGTGGGCTATGAATGGGTGAATTATATCAAATGTACATAATTATCTTAATGAAAAAGTATTGTCTTCAGTATTTTGACACCTTTATTTTTTAAAATTGGTCCAAAACCGGAACAGGGCATGCCAATAAACGAAATTGAGAGAGTACAGGAAAAAGAAATTCACAAGTTAACAGATGTGAAACAATTCAAAATAATATAACTTTTTTATCCTAATCATAAAAATGATATGATGGTGAGTTTGGTGTCAGTCTATACCCCTGTAGGTTTGAGGCCAAGGCAAGGAATCGATTAATGATGTACTTAAGTTTCGTGTTTTGTTTTTTGTCGGAAAACAGATTCTTTTAAAAAAGGTGTCAAAATGCCGAGGAGAGGATAAATCGTTTCATTTATATTTCGGTAATCAAAGTATCGCTCCCAAATGTTGATGGCCAGGTCTTGAATGTCTGCTCTTCATTGCAGTAGCCTAGCTAAGCGAACTTGGTACACTATCAGGCCTAACCTGGCAAGTCCTAGGCCTTGCCTACTTACTTTCAATCTTC
>NW_022759199.1:0-564 GCF_011630105.1 Anneissia japonica
TATTGTTTTATTCTTTTTCTAAATAAAAATAATGAAGATATTGCTTTAATATTATTATCTAAACTGTTCCATAAATTAGGGCCAGACACAGAAATAGAAAAAATTTACTTACTGTAAATTTAATTCTTTATATTATTAATTAAATTATAATAACGAGACTTGTTACCACATACCAGTATGTCTATTGATTGAACCAATATGTATTGGCTTTGAAAACATTAGACTTTATTCCCCAGGGTCAAGAATTCCATCTGAGAGTAGAGCTCCCAGTAAATAAGGACTTAAAATTCAGCAGGTGAGATAGTACACAAGACAAAGTTCAACTGAGTTTTAAAGCAAGGAAACATTTACACACAAATTTACTGTAAAATATTTATATTTTATGTATTTCGATTGTAAGTATTGTGCCAATTCAGTGCTTGTACTGTGAGGAGAGCAACATCATAATAATGATACAGAAAAAAAAAGTTATTCTTACTATCACTTGGCTGTTATCAATGCTTTTATTTCACTCTTTTTTTTATCATTACCTACTACCCCACTCATTTCTGGTATCTGCACAAT
>NW_022759200.1:0-735 GCF_011630105.1 Anneissia japonica
TAATTAATTGATTGAAACTTAATTAAATGAAATGCAATGTACATTTCAACAATGGCTTCTGCCTCAAAAAGACCAAGACAGTGTTACATTTCCATTGATACGATACTGAGCGTAATAAAAGCCTATGAGAACCACGAGTCCAATTCAGCGATTGGAAAACGTTTTGGACTTTCGAAGTCTACGGTAGCGACCATATGGAAAAACAGAGAGAAAAAAAAGTCAAAAATTTGCACTAAGTGCTCAACTCGGCGAGAAAAGCACTTTTGTGCAAAAAGTGACAATTTTAAAAAGTTGAGTCAAAATAATAATGGAATCTGGTTTGTTTGGACAATCACTTGTAGTTCAAGCATAGTAAACAATTTAGACATGGTGATGAACTGCAACCTGTATAGAAACTGAATATAAATAATGGTATTATTATTATTATATAGATAACATAATAATAAATATATAATTGTTGCAGTTTTCACTTAAAGTAATAACTGCTCAATTCCTTGTTAGAATCAATTAGTTGTAAACTAATTCAAAAGTTCATTCATTCGACGGGTGCATGTCGACGGGTGCTGCTAATTTGTATTGTGTCAAACCTCGGATCTAAGTGTGAGTACTTAAAATTGATCTCATCAGGCTTAAGCTTGTTGACATGGATCTGTATAAAGCTGGTCCAGTAAAATTTCTGGCATTTCAAGGACATTTTCACCTTCAAAATCCCCCTTTTCTGACTGTAAAACTTCC
>NW_022759201.1:0-753 GCF_011630105.1 Anneissia japonica
TACATTGGAATCGGGCACACCAACGTGAGCATTACAGGTACACAATATTACATGGCGGACTGCCAAACTGTAATATTACATTATCTGGGCTATGTTCTCATACACACACAGACACACGCACACACCCACACCAGCTGACAGTTAAAAGGATCCAGTAACAGATATGCTCACCCGTGCGTTCATACTAGGAAATACCTGATCCAGCTATCAAGATAATAGGATCACTGGCCAGTAGGAAACTAAAATTTGGAATTGCGTACATGTGATTGGTTAATAATGAGTGCAACAGACTGATAGCTCTCGCTAACCGTTAGTGAATCCAGATCCTGATAACGGTTAAAGCTAATCCATTGGCCGTTCCCACTCTGGTGTTAACGGTTAACTCCTGATACGGATAATAGGTCTCTAGTGTGAATCCAACCTATGACTGCATTCTATTATTTTAAATTGTTTTTATATTACAAAAGAAAACAATAATGTTAGAAAAACTTTCCTTGAGAAACATTGATTTCATAAAACGATTTTCTTGCTAGCATCTAAGGGAATATCCAAGGAATTGTCTAGAGATGGTGATAAAGAGTGTAAAACAGTACTGGAGCAGCGAGGTGATTAGTGAAGTGTGGAATTTAGTACCTAATTATGCTCTTATAAAAAAACTGAAAAAATTAAGTAATGCTGAAATATTGTTAATAATATTTTTTTTTCACATCTATAAAACAAATATACAGATCTAACCCACCGGCACTTTCTCTG
>NW_022759203.1:0-1102 GCF_011630105.1 Anneissia japonica
AAATGTGTTATAATACATGAGCTACTGTTTAATAATTTCATATGCATTAAATCCTATTATTTATAACTTCTTAGCACCTACAACACTATCGCCCACTACATCAGTAACAACTGAAGGTATGTTCTTAACTTAATATTATGTTATATATGATAAAACTTATCAATAACAACTAAAAATTTCGATTTTCATTGATTTATACATTTGAGTTATGTCATAAGAAATTAGCTACTGTTTGATTTTTATATGAGCAGTGAATCACATTTATTTATACCTTTCAGTACCTATGACTCTACCGCCGACAACGTCAGTGACAACTGAGGGTACGTTATTAACTTATGAATATGCTTATATTATACTCAAACTTATTGATAATAACTAAATGTTTTTGAACCTCATTGTTATATACTTTGAAATATTTTACAATAAATTAGTTACTGATTTTTAATCTACAAGTAATTTCTTTTTATATTCTCAGTACCTACAACACTACAGCCAACAACGTCAGTGACAACTGAGGGTACGTAATGTTGTATATGCTTTAAATTATTAATAATAACTAAATGTTTATATAATATTATTATATTGCTATGAAATATGTTATAATACATGAGCTACTGTTTAATAATTTCATATGCATTAAATCCTATTATTTATACTTCTTAGCACCTACAACACTATTGCCCACTACATCAGTAACAACTGAAGGTACGTTCTTAACTTAATATTATGTTATATATGATAAACAATATAAATAACAACTAACAATTTAGATTTTCTTTGATTTAAACCTTTGAGTTATGTTATAAGAAATTAGCTACTGTTTGATTTTTCTATAAGCAGTGAATCACATTAATTTATACCTTTCAGCACCTACGACTCTACCGCCGACAACGTCAGTGACAACTGAGGGTACGTTATTAATTTTTGAATATGCTTATATTATACTAAAAATTATTAATAATAACTAAATGTTTTTGAACGTCATTGTTATATTCTTTGAAACATTTTACAATAAATTAGTTACTGATTTTTAATTCACATTCATACTAAGTAATTTCTTTTTATATTCTCAGTACCTACAACACTACAGCCGACAACGTCA
>NW_022759204.1:0-591 GCF_011630105.1 Anneissia japonica
CGACGTCGGGCCAACAAAGTACTGTGACGTTTGGACAACGTCTAGAATCACATCCTAATATTTAAACCTCTAACCAACGTTGGACCAACGGTTGTAACCAACCTCCATTTTAAACGTTTACCGACGTCGGGCCAATAGCGTTCTGTGACGTTGAGACAACGTCTGTAATCACATCTAATATTTACAACCTCTGGCCAACGTCGGCCCAGCGGTGGTACCCAACGTTTATTTAAAACGTTTACCGACGTCAAGCCAACAAAGTACCGTGAGGTTGCGACAATGTCTGTAATCACATCTTAATATTTATAACCTCTTACCAACGTCGGACCAACAGTTGTAACCAACCACCATTTCAAACGTTTACCGACGTCGGGCCAACAACGTACTGTGACGCACATCTACTATAATCGCATCTAATATTTGCAACCTCTAATTAACGTCGGCCAAACCGTTGTAACCAATCTCCATAATATATATAATTATAGACGTTGTCCCAACGTCAAAGTAACTTGTTGGCCCGACATCAGTAAACGTTTGAAATAGATGTTGGGTACCACCGCTGGGCCGCCGTTTCTAGAGTTGTATGTTTGA
>NW_022759205.1:0-809 GCF_011630105.1 Anneissia japonica
TTGCCGGCTAAGTTAAAAGATTTAGCAAAGTTGATTGACGTTAGGTGAGAATTACTCGGATCATCACCTTTGAGTTTATTCACATTAAAAATATCAATGATAGAGCTTTGCTGCTTCTACCACGACACAATAGGGAGTTTTCGCAAGCTTACGAAAACGATAGCGAATTTCGGTTACGTCATCAATGTTTAGACACCCTTCCCCAACAGTAGCATATCCGTCACAACGTAGACGATTCGTGCCGTTTGCATGAATCTAGGATCATATTCAGCTCATACAGCGTATTGTCAAGAATGTTTTAGGCATGAATGGCGCTAATGATTATGGCGTATTCGTTATCGTTTTTCGTAAGGTTGTTAAATGGCATCACTTATACGATTTCTGCTTGTTCGCCTACTATTTTATTGTGCATATTAATTCTGGAAATCGGGTTGGGGTCCTTTCTACGGGTGCAGGTCAACTCGGCCACAAGTCAACTCGGCCACAGTCAACTCGGCCACAAGTCAACTCGGCCACAAGTCAACTCGGCCACAAAAATTTCGGCTTCTGCCAACTCGGCCACAAGTCAACTCGGCCACAAGTCATCTAATGTAAATCTAAGTTTTTGCATCCTTTTTCTTCAATATATGATTGAAATAAAGTACACAGTATGTTTTATTAAAACAAGACCACCACACTACCAAAAGAGATTTGAATGCTATTGCCTATGAATTAAAAAGAGTTATTTATTAATGTGTTCGTCTTCTGTTTACTCACAATATTCTACTTCAACAATAATATTAAACAACAATAACGAAAATAAATTAGTA
>NW_022759206.1:0-996 GCF_011630105.1 Anneissia japonica
TAGAGGGTGCGCTCACTTACCCTCTAGTAGTATGTTAAACGTGATTTGTTTTGATGAGACAAAAATGCAAAAAAAAAAAAAAAACCTATGGAAATTTATCATTAGACCTACCTACACCAATATGTAAATAGGTCTAATGTCGAGGACAATAATTTGTTAGGACCTTTAGGGCCAACAGAAAAATTTATCAGATTATCACTCCCGTCCGCATAAAAAATTCAATAAATCATCAATTATTTCAACAGCATAAAATAACAATGCAATTTTGTGACTTCAAATACATTTTCTTTAAAAAACTATAAAATTATATGTATAAATATATAATATAAAACCAGTTTTTATACAATATTTACTATTACAGGCCCGGGTACAAGCCAAATATAAACAGTCCCTCTCTCATCAATAAAACAAAAGCGAAATAATTTATTGTACCGATTAAAAAAAAGAAAAAAAAAAAACCGCCCTCCCTCATCAATTTTTTTTTTTAAAAGAGTGATAATCTAAAAATTGTTTCTATGTGTCCTTAGTTATATTTACACTAGAACTCAAGTTTATTGATAAACTATTGTGAAAACCAAGAAATGCGACCCATAATCCTTTATCCCTGTCCAGTTTGTTGGTGAAATTCCACAGATGTTGTTAGTTGACATTGTAATCTAAGCAACCACAGTATTTTGCATTTTGCCAAAATCTGTCTGTAAATATATAATATAAAACCAGCTTTTATACAATATTTACTATTACAGGCCCGGGTACAAGCCAAATATAAACAGTCCCTCTCTCATCAATAAAACAAAAGCGAAATAATTTATTGTACCGATTAAAAAAAGAAAAAAAAAAAACCGCCCTCCCTCATCAATTTTTTTTTAAAAAGAGTGATAATCTAAAAATTGTTTCTATGTGTCCTTAGTTATATTTACACTAGAACTCAAGTTTATTGATAAACTATTGTGAAAACCAAGAAATGCGACCCATAATCCTTTATCCCTGTCCAGT
>NW_022759207.1:0-622 GCF_011630105.1 Anneissia japonica
TTTAACCATTGAATTTAATGGGAAGCAACACCATTCTATTGGACTTAACTGGATGCAATACCATTAAACTTATGGAATGTTATTCATATGTGAGGTCTCACCACGAAATGAGACGCATCGTTGGTGAAATCATATTGAGATATTCACCAAATTAGGTCAAAGGCAAAATTTTTACAAAATTTTGATTTTAATGTTTTTGAACAACTTGATACTTATATTTTATGACTGTGTACTTTTTTAAAGTGAATTTTCTTACTAAAACAGTGTTCTCTTCGCATATTCTGTACTTCTAGTCCTATTATTTGTACAGGTTAGTTTATCTTTGAGGCCGATTTTCTCAAAACCTGGTTCTCATACACCTAAACTTTAAATGCTAACATCTCTGGATCTATTTATCCTAGGGAAGCCATTCAAAGACCAAATTAAAGCTTATAATGTGATCTACCAAATTGTATTATAAACTCATTTTTTGATTTTCTAACGATGAGACTCATTTTGTAGTGA
This sequence comes from Anneissia japonica, assembly GCF_011630105.1. NCBI lineage: Eukaryota > Metazoa > Echinodermata > Crinoidea > Comatulida > Comatulidae > Anneissia > Anneissia japonica. The sequence continues at coordinate 505 of NW_022759207.1, forward strand.
AACCTCACATATGTTCTGTTCATAAATATTATTGATTATGTTCTATATAGATAATGACAGATGAAAAGTTATTCAAAATCTTTCACAGATGAATTTTGATTTCAATTTGCTGCATGCT
>NW_022759208.1:0-558 GCF_011630105.1 Anneissia japonica
TGTTGACAGTTTTAGATAAAATTCACAATAGTTTCCCATAGAATAGGATCAGATCTGTAGGGAGGGAAACCATCGGGAGGAGCAGGCTAGACACATGCTAATATTTCAAGTATAGTATATATCTTGGCGCTACACACTCCGCCCCTTTGTGAGAAATTATATGCGTAAACGTATGTTCATTCGTATTGGTATACTGGCTCTGGTTAGTTGTTATGTTTGACACTCTGGATTGGCGCATTATATAACACCTGGTACCCTTAAAACTGTCTACACTGTCGCTACAGTGTTTTCAGTGCAATCGTTGTACCAGTGCGTAGGCCTATCAGTCCCCGGAGCAATCGGGAAAGCTCCCGGTTTCCACCGACCAATCAGCATCACCGAGAACTGTCGCCGATCGCGTGTAGCGATTATATGGAAACCAAGCTTAACATAGTGGAGGATAAATCTCCATGGCAGCAGGCAGTCGTTAATCGCTGTCGCACATGAACATCACTAATGTTCTGAAACCTGATCATGGTTCACTGCAATTAAATTTAAGTTCAGATAATATCGAGAGTA
>NW_022759209.1:0-1156 GCF_011630105.1 Anneissia japonica
GGGGGGGGGGCGAAGCCCTAGAAGCCAGAGCATTTTTGCACTTTTAAATCGTGTATATGACGTATATTTAAATATTTCTTGGTATGCAGGGCTTCAATGATCACTTCTTTTCGACACAGGATTTCAAAACAGTTGTCAATAACACACAGTAAAAACACTGAAATTAAGTAAATTTGAACATTAATATTTATTGTATAAACAACAAAGTAGAATTTTTTTTTTCTGCTAGAAATCAATCTTACAAATACTCTAATACTATTATACAATAAAAAAAAAACAGCTAGACACCACTGAGGCTCGAACCGAGGATGGTTAGGGCAATGCATAGAGTTCTAACGATACGGCTATTTAATTGGACCCAGCGGAGGTAGGTGCATTATAGTTTTTGTCTACCATGCGTAAATTCAATGAGGGTTGAGGGCGAAAATTGTTCATGCCTTACACTGTAAATTTGTGTTTATTTTAGTTTAACACTCAAATCAAATATAATTTTATTTTCCATACAATATACAATATAGTAAAATATACAATAAGAATGCAAAAAAAAACAGGGTGAATCCAAAATTTTCCAAACAGGGGTGGGGCATTTGTTTTCATTGCTTCAATACATAACACTGATATGCACTGAAACTTAAAAATTTAGTGTCAAAATGGGGTGGGGGGGACATAATCCAGTGCCCCATTGCACCTGTTTAACTTTAGATAAAGTTATTGTCTTCTAATGGAAAATACATTATGTTACTGTAAGAATATTAATTATTCCTGATGATGACATAATTAATGTCGAAATATTGAATCCCAACACGATGGCGTGTATTTCAATACTTGGAGTATGTATTATACTTTCTTATCTGAGATTAATCAGTGGACCTTTCGGTTTTTTTACATATATATAAGTATGTATATATGTACATATATTATGTATATATATGTATGTATATATGTGTGTGTATATATATAAGTATGTATATGTGTATATAAATAAGTATGTATATATGTATATATATGTATATATATATAAGTATGTATATATGTTATAATGCATATATGTATGTATATATATATATATAATATATACCGTATATATATATATATAATTATTATATATATAATATATAATAATTAATGTCGAAATATTGAATCCCAACACGATGGC
>NW_022759210.1:0-971 GCF_011630105.1 Anneissia japonica
GCTGTGTTGTAAGCACACAAAAGACTGCAGTGCTCTGAGCGTTAGGTCATTAACATTATAACTTAGGGTCAATGACCTTGTAAGTGATGTAAGAAGAGGTGTTATACTGTAGAATGACAGATTAGATAAAATTTAAATTTTGAAAGTCACTTTTTTCATTTTTTGTATAAATTATTTAATATTCACATATTAATGTGTTTTGATCATAATAATCAAAATTTTAAATGAATCACTTAATCTTATTCACTATTGCTCAAATTTAATCTGATATACTGGCTGTTGATACATGGAGGTATATCCATGATTTATGAGTTTTTGTAGAGAGTGCTATAACTTATAAGGAGAATTATTTTTACTATTCTGGATAATGATATTTAAATGTGATGTACAGTATATCATAATAATTATAATTACAAAATAAAATACAAAATTACTTGTGGATCTTGTTTATTTTATAAAATATCCATTAATAATTACTTATAAAATTTCACATGCTAAAAATGTACCCAAGTTATTTCTTACTTTTTTTTTTTGATAGTTCTTACCTTTCTGAACTATTGATAAAAAAAAATGTCCACATGTTGCACATGCATTACATTTTACTGTAACACTCCATTCATTTTAATTAAAGCTTGAAACAATAAGTGCACGGCTGAACTTTGTTTACTATTACTGCTTGAAAAAAGAAACTGTTTATAGCTGTTGTCAGCACATTTTAGGTTTTTTGTAGTGATGCAAATGTACTTGTTTTTTTAGTCATCCTGATTTTGGAGACATTTTGCTGTCATTGACATCGCAGTCAATAATGTATATTATTATACAGCTTTCTTCTGAGAAAGACCTATCTGAGAAACAACAGAAAACAAGCAAAACTGGAAACTGTAGCAGGTTGATATCCTCAAAAAACACATGCATTACATTTTACTGTAACACTCCATTCATTTTAATTAAAGCTTGAAACAATAAGTGCA
>NW_022759211.1:0-736 GCF_011630105.1 Anneissia japonica
AGTGTACAATAGACCTACTATTTGTAGTCCTATTCAAAATAAAGTACAGTGACCGCCAATAAATACTCAACATATACGATGAGTATCAAAATTTAGTGCAGTAGGCTAAGCTAGGGTGGCATTATTTTTTCCCCATTTATTTTCATTCATTCTCTGTAGGTCATTTTGAAAACAGACATTGGGCCTGGGTGTAGAGGAATGGCGTTTTCAGATACGGTAGCCATTTTTTGGCCTAAATTATTGTTGTTCAGCTTCCAAAATGAAAACAAAAAAAAAAAACAAAAAAAAAAACCAGTAAATAAATGTATTGTGTTTAAATCAGATTATCATACAAGCATGTGCAAGCGACTGTTGTACACACACAGAGTAGATCTTGATCATTAATTAGGCCTATGTTCATGTAATAAACTGTTTACGCTAATTAACTTTAATTTATGTTCTACTGAATGAGCTGTTCTTGTTTGATTTTTTAATTTCTGTTTGTGCCTTGTTGTCTTTGAATTAATTTATTTGTATCGTACCAAATCCATTTTCAAATATATATAACAAATATAAAATATAATTGGAAAATGAGACTTAAAGAAAATAATAAATACAAGATTTAATTGCACACAAAAATTCAGAGACTGATATTTTCTTAGTTTATTCTATGCTTTTCCATGGTATCGTCGAGTCGTTATCACTGGGCGCCGTACAAAGGGTAGGGCTATGCATAACTCGGCCTGCAGCAAGATCA
>NW_022759212.1:0-1370 GCF_011630105.1 Anneissia japonica
GCTTGTTACATCACTGGTCAGGGTTGCATAAGATCATTATGCACAAATGGTGATGCTGTATTTCAACGCTACAATATGCACTTTCTCTAAAAGCAGCTAAAATGCATCGGTATTAGCTTTTATCGCGTCATAAGATCGTCATCGTGGTGACGCTTCACGTCACGGCGGGTCAAAATTTCATATAAAAAATGTATCTGCGCAGGCGCACTCATTTGGAAGAATTACAATGTACATATAAATCTATGATAAAATGACAAAATGATGTGTCTGTCTGATGTAAAAGGCAAATCAATGTTAAATGCACGCGCTGCAGTAAGCATTGTGTGTTAATTGTTAACTGTGCAATTTCGATCCGCGAACGCCGACCTCGTTAGTTTATAACAATTAGGCCCTATGTGATAGAATGGATATTGCTTAGTTACTACTATGCTAATGAGGTGTTCCAAGCGATGATGACTACGACTGCTGCTACATCTAATATACAATAATGTAAAACGACAATGGGAATGACCGCTTGATGTCTATTGCTAACGCAAACGCATAGACGATCTAAAATACGAGAAAAATTCTTACCTGCTACATATTCAGGATTAATATTAACAGAAAAGGAAGAAATCTGATCAATATAATGACGACGAAAATGCGAAAACAGGATACATTACGATAAGGTAGGATGGTGAGATAGCTGCGACAGAATACGGTTGCTCTCTCGCATAATATTAAATACTGTGTCTCAAATGGAAATGTCTCTATAGTTGTAGTTGTTACAGTTTAGATGTACAGAAAGAAATACATATGTACCTATAAGTAATGCGTCTTATTTAATCATATTTACGTAATACAAATATTTATAAACTACATAAAATATCATCTCACATGTATGAGCATTGACCTATAAATTAATCATATGCTTTAATTATTATGTATTTACTGATTTTAAAATATTTAGTTCATACGACACACCCAAGCAGATATAGCTTGTATATTTGTCGATATTGTAATATGAAGCATTGTGTGTATCAATTTGTTGGCGTTATCAATATGATGATTATTGTCTGGTGTTGGTCTGGTTCTGCATATGCATCTATCGCCAGCGCAGAAACCTGAGTATTCAATATCCATTTTCAAAAACACTGTTAAAACACATTATGACAAGGTACAAGGTACATTAACGTTATTTCCATTCGTCATACAAAACAAATAATAACTATAATAAAATATAATTACTAAAAATAATATTTTAATAGTGATATATATCTTAAATATGTTTATTATATATACATATACATATATATATATATATATATTGTGTACAAACTTGATTTATATAAACTGTAAGTGTATAATATAAATAATGATATATAAGATAC
>NW_022759213.1:0-1842 GCF_011630105.1 Anneissia japonica
GTTGGTTGTTCTCGTAGTAATGTATACATCAATAAAAATATTTGGATTTAATCCATTTATCGTTACTTTTCATCGCACTGGACATCCCCCACCATCTTTCGTCCAAGGCCACGACAATGTCATGAGTCTAAACTGACCTTAAAATCCAATCAAGTTGCGGTTGCCATTCCCTAATATTGTGGTCTAAAAGTATAAATTGTGGATGCCCAAAAAATCTCATCTGGCAATCCCCCCACCCCCTCAAGGGGTAAGTTGGTCTATAAATTCATACCTGTAAATTTTGAAAATGTGCTGCAAAGAAACTACCCCTATTCCAACCCCATGCAGAAACAGATACAAGATTGAAAGTTATTGGAAGTGGGCTAGATACTGTACCCTCTATTTCAGGTCCATCGTACCATGATTGAAAAAGTATATATAATTTATAATTATCATTATATTTATTTCAAAAAGTAATGGAATTGAGAAAAAGTGGTCCGGCCATAGCCGGTGCGGCTGGTGCGCTTCCGACGGCCCTGTACAATAATATACTGCAGTACAATAATTGTTGTCTATCTTTGAAAAGAATATAAAGAACAAAGTAAGAACATTGGGCAAAATTTTACTGTTTCTTATAAAAATATGTGTAAATAGCTTTTAGATGGACCTTCTAGTGAAATCTACTTTATAATCTCTACACATGTTCATGATATAGATTCACTAAACTTCTACATTAAGTGCAATCAATACATATTTCTTTGCCAAAAAAAAAACAAAAAAAAAAAAACTACAGGTAAATGTAATCAATCGACTGCATTTCCCTCAAGCAACCGATAATGTAATATCAAGCATTTTGAACTTTAACCCTTTGAGTGATTGTATATCATTTTTGAAAATAGATTGAAATTCAGCATTTGATTTGTTTTATTATATTTTTACAGTTGTGAAAATATATATACAAAGTTTAAATGGTTGCTTGCGGCTTAATGTGAATATCAGTTGCTTTTTGATTCCATTTGTTAATATTACATTCATCAAATGTGAAGTTTCTGCATACTCAATGACATAAAAGGTGAAGTGGGAGGGGGGGAGACTCGACTATTAAAAGAAGGGGCACTAAGTCACAAAATAAAGGTGGTTTTTTAACACTTGAGCAAAATTTTTTTTGCTTCAAAAATTTCCTGGGGGGGGGGGGAGGTGAATCTGGGCGAGCTATTTTGGGGCTTCTTCCCCCTGTACTATTGGATAAGTTTGTATCGGCATATTCTCAAAATATAAAATGAAAAGCAACATAACAATATAAAACAGAAAAGACTGATCAGATACTCATTTCTGATCAGGTCATATATCAGGATATTGATACATTATAATTCTACTTCATGTGCTTCGAATCCTTTGTTTTTATATCTATTACATATACATACATATATACATATTTTTTTCCCGAAGAGTGTTGCACCATGTATGTGTAGCACGAAACTAAATAGTAATAATAAAATGTCTAATCAAACCTATCTTTGAAGCTCTTAATCTTAAATTGTTTAAAATTTGCTCTGGTTTAATTACCATTAAGCATTCTACTGATGATATATACAAGTTGTTCAACTGTTTTACTCTGGTGACCCTAAAGAGTATGTGCGCCTTTATTTTGCCCGTCTACTCATTCATGTCAGTTTAAAATAAAATAAAATATAACAAAAAATAATAATATAAAATAATAATTATACAATAAATAAATCAATAGATAAATAAACAAATAATTAAAATAAAATTTTAAAAAATGCAGGAAAAAAAGGCTACACTTTGCAGGTGGAAAACTGCGCCACGAGCAGCTCTGCTCGAGATGGATATGTGCACCAAATA
>NW_022759214.1:0-1063 GCF_011630105.1 Anneissia japonica
TTTGGTTTGATTTTTTTTTTTTTTTTTTTTTTACAAAAATTAAATTTGATATGAAACTTTAGTTAATTTTTTTTTACATTTACCATAACTTAGATACATGTTTTGCTAGTTAAAACACAAATATATTATTATTTTGTGTACATAGTTTGTTTGCTGCTAACAGATTTTATCGGTCAAGGGAACTGAGCGACTGGTTTTCTCATACCACGGAAAGGAAGTCTGAAAACTTGCGTGGAAGACTACATGTAGTATTGGTAAATCCAGAAGAATACTTTTGGTGGTTTCCTTTGGGAGACAATTTTTTGTCATCAAGGGTTTAAATGTCTGAAGGAAGTCTAGTAAGCTGCTACTTACTTGGTGGCATGTTTTTTTCAGCCTTATTGTTTTATATTTAATTTTTAATCCTTTTCTTTTTGTTTAGTATTTTCTCCCAAGCAAAAAAAAGAAGATATTCCCAGTAGATAATAATCATATATAATTACTGTAATTGAAGTCACTGTGTTTAGAGTAATTTAACAATAATAATTATGTTTATTGCACTCAACAATTTTACAATGATAATGACAGAAAATAATAATATTAACTATATATTATTTATTGAATTAAACAATAATATAATAATTATCATTTAGTATGTTATGAGTTTTTAGAACAATTAGATAATAATCATTACTTGTCTTAGCTGTTCTATGAAGTGTAATATAGGGCCACTGACTAGATTGCTCATGTTTCTGAGCACCTGCTTAAATGTGGCAGTGAAAATGTGTTTCATTGTTCTTTGTTCAAACCACATAGATATCCAAGAAGACAATAGAGGGGTAATGGTATTCGGATTTTTCGTTTTTGCTTGTTTTTTCCACTGGCTTTATTAGTTTCTTACCATGTTTTATATACATTTTAATAAAAACAAAACAAAATAAAATACATAGATAAATAAAAAATCTGCCCTTTGTAGATGAAAAATGGCTCTGTAAGCAGCTTTCTGAGATGAACTGTGAACCTTATAAAAAGGAAATAAATCATGTTAAATTATTAAATATACAGATACATTTATTATGTATAT
>NW_022759215.1:0-1718 GCF_011630105.1 Anneissia japonica
GCCATATTCACCACCAGAATGTCCCCACAAGAAAAAGGTCTTGGGAATTTTGTTGGTTGTACTTTGTATTTCACACCCAAAAAAATCCATTAAAACAGGTCAGCCCCCTTGTCAGTTGTCAGATCATCATCGGGTATCCTGCTTTGTTTTACAGGAACAGACATTAATGGCTTATCAAATTGGTTTTGATCTGTATGACAGCGCTTCACAACATTTCTTATCAAAAGTTTTGGCAGCACTGCGTTCGGTTGCCCCCATCCCGTTGGCAGCTGAAGCACCTTATACCGAAAAAGAAAGGTTGGTCAATTTAATTATGTAAAGGAAATCACCGTGAACCTGGGATAGAAGGCTAAAGCTGAGAGGCTTTAAACAGTTTTGCTCACTCTGGTCGTCGTCAGTGTGTATACCATTTAAACTGATGATTATGCAAATAGTTTCAACTTCAGCAAAAAAAATAATTCCTATAATTTGCCTATATTTTTAGTGAAGAAATTGGAGAAAACCTCTACTTGAGAAAATAACCAAATTGTATTTTAATTTTTGATTTAATATTTTATCATATGTTTTATTGACACTAAGTGTGTTTCATGTATTCCGTGGTTGTTTTTATACTCTGATATATACTCTGATGTATACTAAGGTTGTTTTATATTGCTTTTATAGTGAAGCAATGGATGTAGATTCTTCAACAAAAACAGAGAATGAAACAACACCAGAGACGCCAAAACCAAAGCAGTTGGTAAGATGCATATTCATTTCTTTATATTCTAGCTATATAGATAAATATTATATTCTTTGAGAATGCAATAGAAATTGCAGTCTCTGTATAATGCATTTTTTGAAATAAAGTTGGAATATATATAATATATATATATATATTATATTACTTTATTTATAGATAGTTATAATAAATTAGTAATACTAATTTGAACTGATCAGTGAAACTCAAGTACTCCACTTAAACTGCCATAGCCCATAAATATTTTATAAAAGTGTCGATGATGATTCTCTTTTGAAATCTGTTAATACAATGAGGAAAAAGGTGACCAGAAGCAAACCCAATCATGCGGTGACCATTATTGTAAGGAAAGAAGCAAACCCATTCACATTATTGTCTTGAATACTTTATAGATTCACATTGAATGAATTGTATGATGTTATTTAAAGTTCATTTAATTCCATAACCCCTGATGGGGTTGAGAACTAATGATGAGTTTTATTTCATTTTTTTAGACTGAAGAAGAAAAATCACATCAAGCCAAACTGGAGAAATTAGCAGCCATTTTATCTGGAGAAACAAGCATTGGTTTAAAGTTACAATTCCTAATAAGGAGTAATCATACAGATCTCCTTATCCTAAAAAATACAAAGGTAAATAAAATTGCTTTCCTAAATTTATTTATTATACACAGTAAGGAAAATTATTCCTATTAATGATTATGAAATAGTTTTCGGGAAAAGATATGTTTTCAATTGAAGAGGAAACAAGACTTAAATATAATTTAAAATATCAATGGTCTCAAAGGAACCGTAAGGTTGTTCAATTGTCTTATATACAGATTGAAAAAAAAATTGTTAATGTTTAATGTTAAAAAGTGCTCCATTACATAATTTGCCTGCCAACATGACAATCTCTACTGTGTATTACTCTAGTTCCTGTTGCGGGTAAGACAGCTATGTGCTCCATCCAGTACTGTGGTCAGATTATAATTTTTTTT
>NW_022759216.1:0-457 GCF_011630105.1 Anneissia japonica
TTTGGGATTAATTTTTGTCTAACACAATATCTGAGCTACTTAAAGAAAACACTCTCTCGCGGAAACGTGTGTTTCACCCGCTAAACGCACCTTTAAATACCTCACTGAGGATGGAAAAGATCTTATATGGTCTCCAAATACTTATATAACACTAATATGGAACAATATAGTGCATTGAATACAACTTAAAACTGTTTAAAGGAAAAAGCACTCTCTCGCGGAAATTATGTTATCACAACACACAGCACCTTTAAATATACTCACAGGCTACAGTAAACGTTTGAACTGGTCACCTGGTACTAACCTTAATTTGGATTAAATTTAGTGCGTTTAATACAACTTAAAACTGTTTAAAGGAAAAAACACTCTCTCGCGGAAATGTGTGTTTTACCTGCTAAATGTACATTTAAATACCTCACAGAGGATGGAAAAGAGCTCATACGGTCTCCCAATACCT
>NW_022759216.1:466-1016 GCF_011630105.1 Anneissia japonica
TATCTAACACTAACATGGAACAATATAGTGCATTAAATACTATTTAAAACTTTAAAGGAAAAAGCACTCTCTCGCGGAAATTATGTTATCACAACACACAGCACCTTTAAATACTCTCACGGGCTACAGCAAACATTTGCATTGGTCACCTGGTACTTACCTAACCTTAATTTGGGATTAATTTTAATGCGTCTAACACAATATAAAGCTATTTAAAGAAAACACTCTCTCGCGGAAATGTGTGTTTCACCTGCTAAACGTACCTTTAAATACGGTACCTCACAGAGGATGGAAAAGAGCACCTGCTAAACGTACCTTTAAATACCTCACAGAGGATGGAAAAGAGCTGATATGGTCTCCAAATACAGTACTCATAATATAACACTAATATGGAACAATATAGTGCATTAAATACAACTTAAAACTGTTTAAAGGAAAAGGCACTCTCTCGCGAAAATTATGTTATCACAACACACAGCACCTTCAAATACACTCACGGGCTCAGTAAACGTTGCACTGGTCACCTGGTACTTACCTAACCTTAATTTGG
>NW_022759217.1:0-1055 GCF_011630105.1 Anneissia japonica
CTTGAAGTTGTAATAATTGTTTTACTGGGAATTAATTGAAGAAAGGCATGCGTCATCTGTGCATGTGTAAACTTTGTATCACGCGATATTTCTCCAGTTCAGTTTTTGTTTATAAAACGTGGTGCATGATGGTGCATGCTTCGCACAGTGAATTGCCAATATTCTTAGCCTAATACCGACTGTTATTCGTCACCATAATAATAGAATGATTGTTTAAAATAGATAAATATACTCAATAAGTAATTTTAACTTTAACTAAATTGATGTTTAAAATTTTACATAGCACGACCGTCTAGCAAAAAATGGGGATTTCCCTAGAGCTGCCTAGCGCAAGAATACGTTGTTTCATTGCGATAGCCAGAAGTTTACACGCATTTCCAGTTGTTTGTTGTTTAATAATCAGCCGAAAAAGATGAAATTTCTTTGTGTTAAAATTTGTAAATAATGTCAATGTTTCAAAATAATTAAAAACCTAACATTATACGAACGGTTTGGAGTTAAAAAATATGTGCGGCTTATAAACAAGTGACACAAAAAATTGTGATATTTCACGTCCTAATTAGGGGGGGGGGGGCGGATTATCATTCCACCGACAGTGATCATTCTGAATCAATATTTGTTGAAATTATATATCCTTATGCTAAAAACGTAATTGTTGGTAATGTTTATCCTGCTCACAGAATCAATACTGATTTAGTTATTTCCAATCATAATAATTCTTTATCTAAGGTTTCTGATGATTTTATGCTGGTGTCTTTTTTTGTCATGAAATGCTTGAAATAAAATACATTCAGTGAGAAATGTCGTTTCCACAAATAGAGTTCTATACAGTACTCTTGACATGTGAAGCAGAAACAAGGTCAGACACATCATTGATTTTTGTGCTCCGCCGGCACAGGAATGCAGTGTACACAGGGCAGGCGCTATAAGGATTGAAAAAGAATGTCAAAATAATGCTAAAAATTAATATTGAATCAAAATAATAATAATATAATAATTACTTTATTTAAACACGGAAAAACTTGATCACCCAAGGGTGTTTTTCATCAAGGCCG
>NW_022759218.1:0-816 GCF_011630105.1 Anneissia japonica
GCCATGGAAAAAAACCTTATTTTGTTTTTGTCTAATTAGTGTTTCTGATTTTAATTAAATAACTATACAGTATGTTACAGCATTCACATTGAAATATTTTATAGCTACATTTCTGTAGCTGTTTTTAAATTAATCGGAAAGTCTTATTTCCAGATTCCTGTTAGAATGATATACTGTACTAGATTAAAATTGTTTGACCTGAGAAAAGAAATTCCACTTTCCATTGAATATTAAGTTTAGGAAATATATAATAACATTTGTTTAAATCATTGTTTTATTTGTTTAGGTTTATTTAAATATTATAATGATTCTATAATTAATGTATTTTGTTTGTTACTGAGATTTAAGAGTTAATTGGTTTTTTGGTCTTCATATATTACGTTGCATAAAGATTTCACAGAATATATTACAAAATTTGTTTCAATGAAATTGCTACACTCTCCTAATTTTATCCGTAAATTCATTTGTCAACAGATGGCGAGAAGATTGATGAAGAATCTGTAGACATTGATACCTTTGCTAGATCACCCCGAGGTGAGGCGGTTATCTTCTCAATTACACATTTATTGTTTTAATAAATACATATTATAAATATTATTTATTTGTCTTCTTTTTTTTTGTTTTCATTTAGCACAACTCATCTAAATTTTAAACGAACAAATTACCACATTTTGATGAAATCTCCACACTGTTCAAATTTCATTATTAATTATATTCTTTATTACTTTGTAAACTCATGTTATAAATGTTCGTAGTTTGTTTTATATTTGGTTTTTTTGTGCATTCTTTATTCTTCATCATTACGTAACCTAAATG
>NW_022759219.1:0-1399 GCF_011630105.1 Anneissia japonica
GCATTGGTTTGATTGATTTCTGGGCCCTTTGTTAAATATTACAATGCCGACATTATAACCAGGGATATGCAAAACATGCTCATCTGTCCCTGTTAGGTTATAACCATAGTTGATTTTGCAGCATGGGAGATTTTTTATTTATTTATTCAACACTAATTTGAGGGGGTAGCTCAAACAGCAATGCTACAGAAATTATGAAATTCAACCTTCAAATTTAATTGTCGCTAATAAATATTTTGAAACAAAAAAATTTTTCCTGTCTGTGGGCTAGTAAAATAGTCTGTGGGCTAGTAAAATCTCTAGTAAACTAGCCCAGTGGGCTAGTTACCAAAAAAAGTTAGGGCAAGCCCTGTGAATATACTAAAATGAAGATTTTTGTGCACAATAAATGAATTATTATCATTAATATTACAGAATTATTATTAATATTATTGTTATTATTATTATTATTATTATTATTATTGCTTATCAAGTTGACTCTTATAGTTGTTGTTATTATTATATTGTTTTCTATGTCTGCCACAGACTGATAAAACAATGACGGAGCTTGAGATTGATGCCAATATGAAGATATCGGAATGGGATGTCATCCAGGAAGCTGGCAAAAAGTTGACTCCGATGTTTGGGTCTGGCTATACTGGAATGCGTAACCTTGGCAATAGGTAAATCAAAATAGGTTTCATATATTTATATTTTTTTCTACTTTATAATTTTGTGGGCAAATGTTATTACAGAATATGAATAAATAATTATCTTGTAAAGTATATGATGATAAGTTTAAATGTGGTAATAAAAAAAACAATGATATTGGTAATGGTGCTGATGATGATGATGCCAGAGGGGCAACGACAACATTGATACAAGTACAAATGTGGCAAAGACAAAGCCAAACCAGTCACTCATCGCAAATCCTGTTTCAAAGAAAATGGCAAAAACATGCTGGAATGTCAAATTTAAAAAAATCTATTTTATTGCACTAAACGAACCTTTATATATCTATACATCATTCTATGCTGTTATTTTCCCCATTTTCAATGTTAAAACAGTACTTTTTAAGGATTTGAAGATAGTTTATGCATGAGAAATGCCTGAAATCATAAACTTTGAAGGCTGATTTCTCATATATTGTTCTTTAAACAGTTGTATGTTTAAACGCTTGTAACTTCATAAGGAAATGTCCGATTTGAATGATTTTTTTAACCATTTTATAGCTATTATTTTACTCTCTAACACTGTATTAATAACTCAAAATTGATTTTTGCGATGAGTGACTGGTTTGGCTTGTCTTTGCCACAAATAATGATCAAGATTAAAGGAATAATTCGAAGTAAAATAAAAACTGAAGTTGATATATCATTTCTATTCTACATTATATTATCAATTTTCTTTCAGCTGTTAT
>NW_022759220.1:0-16668 GCF_011630105.1 Anneissia japonica
TTCTTTGAAATGATTCTGCTCGCAATTAGAGCTATGTCTATCCGTTATGGTTCACAAAAAAAAAAAGATCCGATAAATTAAAGGAAGAAACTTTGGAGATACAAATTAAAGAATTGAGTGACAAGGAAGTAAAGAATAAAGATATTCATGAATTGAATGAAAAACAAGAATTACTCATGGAATTACGTAAAAACAAAATGGAAGGGGTCTTGGTTCGGTCAAGATGAAGATGGATTGAGCACGGTGAAAAGCCATCTAAATATTTTCTAAATATGGAAAATAGAAACACAGTTTAGTAATACAATTAATAATATCCGAACAGAAAATAATAATGACTTAAAATCATCGAAGGAAATTCTACAGGAAACGAGGGCTTTCTACCAGAAACTTTATGCAAGGCGAGATAGAGAGGAAGAGGATATCGCTTTGGATAGCCTCTTTAAGAAAGGCGGTTATATAGTTTGTTGACTGAGAGGGAAAAAATGAAATAGAAGGGCCACTTTCACTGCAAGAAATGAAAAAAAGTTGAGTAATGGGAAATCTCCAGGTTTAGATGGATTCACAACTGAGTTCTTTAATTTTTTTTTGTGGATATTGGTATTTTCCTTTGGAGATCGTCAAATCATGCATTTAAAAAAGGCAAATTATCAATCACAGAGTCAAGGCCTTATTACAATTTTGCCGAAAGGAGAAAAAGATCTTATTTGAAAAATTGGCGACCAATTACACTTTTGAATACGTCATATAAAATTATTTCTTCATGCTCTGTAAATAGAATAAAAATTTTTCTCACAAATTAAATACATGAGCAACAGAGGGGCTTTATAAAAGGACGTTTCATTGGAGAGATTATCCGGCTCATTTGTACTTGAAAAAGGTGCTTCTTAAGTTTAATTTTGGCAAGGATATGGTAAGATGGGTGCATATTTTCTACCATGAAGCAAAATCATCAGTTTTGGTCAATGGTTTTATTTCCAAATCATTTTTCATTGGTCGTGGATGTAGACAGGGGGACGGTTTAAGCCCATATTTATATTTGTTATGTATTTGAAGTTTTTGGAATAATGATTAGAAATAATGACAAGGTTAAGGGGTTTAAATTGGGTGATAAAGAATTTTTGCTCTCTACCATGTGCTTGGAAAAGCGTCTCTACACTGATCAGATCAAATGCGCCGACAACTGACAACGCTGAAATAATGACTCTCAATGACTCTTGACTGTATAATTCGAATATCTGATCTGATCGTGTGCAACCGCATTTGATCGACTATGCCTAGGCCTGTTAACGCATACGACTAAAGTCGTTTATTAAAGAATTCTAAAGTCATTGTTTTTCGATAATTGGATTACCAAACTCTTTAGATAACAGTTTAATTCTAGTCTCTTATACACATCTAGATGTGTATAAGCGACAGACCCCATACAATACACATCTAGATGTGTATAAGAGACAGGTCGACATCGAATCAGCACTTTACAGGCCTGGCCTTAATGTGGTTGGAGGCTAGGATTTTTCTCCTGATGGCTAAATAATCTACACAAATAATATTATTAACACCCGAGTTTTATGAATAAACCTGTCATGAAAAATCAGTAACACCATGGTAACTATAAAGGAAAGACATAATTTCTTTAATTATCTGCCACATAAACCTGTATAGCTTATCATGCGTAAAAGTATTGAAGTTAAAACATATTTATTTTTTTCGTCTGCATGCGCTCATGCTGCTTAAATACAGTCCGCCCTCTATCGTAAAACAGATGCAGGCGCTCCAGAATTAAAAAAAAATATAGCCTATATAACAAGCCTACTTGTAAATGATTTAGAGTAAGTCACCTTCTGAAAAATATTAATATACTGTACACGGCCTTTTGACCAAGCAATTTCGTTATTTTTTCAATAAGGCCTAATATTTTCATATCAAATAATGTTTTCCGTAACTCAACAATGCAATAGAAACTGATTTTATTTTTCTACTCATATGAACACAGCTAGCAAGGCCTATCATTTCAACTCATAAATAGCTGAATATTTTTAATGTTTACAGTAACTAACGTAAATGTGCATTTCTTATCATGTTTACTAATGTTATTTTTATTTTTCGAATATACCTTTTAATATTTGTACAAAAGTCACATTTTATGCCTTTGTACTTTTGCTTTACAAGACCAATCAAAGTTCTTTTTATTTTGTATTCTGTATAAGGTGAAAATGAAAGATTAATATATGATGCATACAGTATAAGAGATTTATGCATATATTAAATTCAATTCAATTTTACTGTGCTTCAAATTCCCGGCCAATTTCAGTACGTTTCAGAATATTTTTGAGGAGAGCATGGGAATTCGAAGACGGATAGACTCGAGAGGGAATATCTACTTGCTCGAATAATCACACTTATATAAAATATTTGGAGGTTTCAGTGCGGTGCTTATTCAAGAGAGGCGCTTAAACGTTTATAAAGAATGCCTGTGTTTATTGTGTTCATTTTACACCGTATAGGGCCTACATTGCATTTAAAAACTGTTTCTTAAAGTATTTCTTTACACACAAGGATGTACTCTCCCCAATCACCCAATCCATGATGCCATTACTCTTTCTAAATCTGGTAGATTAATTCACCCTAAAGTTAAGACTAACCAGAATAACAATTCATTCATTTCATCAGCAGTCAGACTTTTTAATACGCAGTTCAATTGATAAACCATATTGTACAGTTTATCTTGCCTTTCCATCACACTCAGTTAAAGATATCACATTATACAACATCTTTGGAAACAACATGAGCCAAAAATGTGACATGCATTTTTATTGGGTCAAATTCTGTACCGCCACCAGTTAAAACAAATTAAATTTTTTCTAGACGCTTTACTATGATTTTCATTACATTTTGCTATTATATGATTTTACATGTGAAATTTATGATTTAGCTTTGAAAAATAACTTTGTCAAATTAAAATTAATTTTAAACCCATTTTATTATTTTCCATCCCGCCACTTATTAAGAATTCCGTACCACCATTATGAAGTATAATTTGTTTTTAAAAGTGTTTGCATCGATTCCATTTCCATAATTCTTAAAAATATTATGATTATAAAAGTGTAATTTATGATTTTGGCTTAAAAAGTAATTTTGGAAAATTTTAAACAATTTTAAACTAAAATAATTATTTAATTTCGTCAAACCACCTTTTGGAATTCCGTCCCGCCACCATATTATAAGAACATTGAAAGCTACATGATACCTTTAAATAATGTAAAACTATTGATTTGATTCCACAAATAATGTTGTGATGCCATGATTATAGAGTTCTTTAGTACTATAACACTACCATTTCTGCCAAAATGAGCAGGGGGCATAAATTACCCCTTAAAATACAAGCTTACAATACATAAATAAAGGTCTATATATAATGATTATTAGACCTACAGTATCAGTGTATTTCTCCAAATCTTTAATGTCTTTACCTTCTTAAAATGTTCCATACACCTATGGCATGAAGTATCAGCAATGTTAATATTCTTTTCAATTTTACAGATAAACTTTATTTTAAAGAAAGCATCGAATTTGGGGTAATTTTAAAAATTTAAGTCCCGTCAATTCCATCCCGCTACGCTGACCATTTTATTTAATTTTATTTTATTCTGCTCAGCGAAACATTTACATTTATTGATATAGCCTATGGTGATGAAGCATTAGTTGCTACTCAAAAGTATGTATTTAAATTTACAGTACAATTGTAAAGTTTGAATTAATTGAGAAGATAACATGTTGTCTCATTTTTATCCAATTTGTTCATTCCGTCCAACCACCAAAATGTTTTTCGTTGCCATGGTGATTTGATAAGGTACTGTGTTTTCTGTTTTGCGTCAAATTGAAGTAGGTATCATTACCTTGCTAAGAATCATAAAACAAGTTTCATAAACTAGGCAGTTAGAGAACGGGATCCAAATAACTGTCCAAATTTCTGTCCAGCCACTGGAGGAGAGGGGTGTTTGGATTAGGCCCTGTATACATATTAATTTTCCTATAATCTACACAGAAATGAAAGGAGTTATCCTTTTCTTAACCATAACTATAGTTGAGCTGCGTGGGCTATGACTAGGCTCAATGATGTCCTTATCTAATAACTCATCGCACTGTCTCCTTAGGGAGCCTCGCAAAATAAAGCAACGCGTATACCCGTCTACAACGCGTGGTTGGGGATTATAATCTCTTCACGTTGCCGATGAGTGGTTCAAGATACCAATCAAAAATGTTCGACAATTCCATTTCGCGAATTAGGGTCCGTTTTCCGACGTTTTTGTTCTACTTGTTTGCGTCGGTTTATCTCGTGATTTTGATGTAATGAAATTTATCAACAAGTCTCTTTTCTATGTTTTGTCATAAGTTTCATTTATTATTATGAATTAATTTTAATACTATATTCTGTCATTTGTTATTGAGCTATTCTGTAAAATTTAAAACCGAAATGTCGAATACCAAGACTCGAAACCTACTGAAATTTTCTATACACTTTTATACTGTATTATAATCAGGCCAAACTCATGTTTTTGCCATGAATATTGACGGGATAAACGCAATTTAATGCCAGTATATTGCTTTTTCTAGAACTATTCATAGGAACATTCCCACGCTCTGCTGCTATGGAAATACAGACTGAATCAAAGTGTACGTGTCATTGATCTTGCTGCCAGCCGAGTTATGCATAGCTCAAACCCTTTGTACGCCGCCCAATGTTATAACCAGGCCAAACTCATGTTGTTGCCATGAGCATGGAGGAGTAAATTCGTAGTAACAGGATAAACACAACTGCCAGTACCTGCTTCTTCTAGAACTATTTATAGAAACAGTCCCACTGTTCTGCTGCTATGGAAATTTACTATTAAGGGTCATTGATCTTGCTGCGGCCCGAGTTATGCATAGCCGTACCCTTTGTACGGAGCCCAGTGATAACGACTCGACGTTACTATGGAAAAGCATAGAATAAACTAAGAAAATATTAGTCTCTGAATTTTTGTGTGCAATTAAATCTTGTATTTATTATTTTCTTTATGTCTCATTTTAAATTATATTTTATATTTGTTATATATATTTGAAAATGGATTTGGTACGATACAAATAAACTGATTACAATAAAGACAGCAAGGAAGTGACAAACAGAAATTAAAAATCAAACAAGAACAGCTCATTCAGTAGAACATAAATTAAATTTTAATTGGCGTAAACAGTTTATTACATGAATAGGCCTAATTAGTGATCAAGATCTACTGTGTGTGTGCAGTCCCTTGTTTATGCTTGTATGATAATCTGATCTAAACACAATACATTTATTGCTGCGAAGCAGCCAATTCATATTCTTGACAGCTATTTGACCTCTGAAAGGTCATTGTTTGTCAAAAATCAATCGCCTGAGACAACTGAAAAGCGGAGTTTCCTTCTTTCGTTCTGCCGGGTAAAATCAATTACTTTAGGCGACTCGTACCAACGTCGGCATGTCGCGACGCTGGAGTATTATTCAGCGTTTTTACTATATTTCTAGGTTTCCTATTTCTACGTTTAATCGGCTCATGTCTCAGCCACAATATTTTGAGGACAATTTTATTTACGAACCCAGTTAAACTTATTTACTAGCCTATTTCAACGTGCTAATTATTACATTTAGCTGGCGACGCTTGTTATAGACTGGCATAGTGTTTGCGGAAATAAATACCATTTTATACACATGCGCAGCAGCAGCGAGCCATCGCCAGCAGAGAGATGTCACTGCAGCAAAACACTATTGTACCAACGCTGTTCTAATAATATATAGACAATGGGTCGTGCTGGGATTGTTATATTTTTATTATTCATTATTTTCACTTGACTCGCATAAATAATTTTGTTCGAAGAACATTTTATGCAGTTTGTACTTCGCAGCACTTCACTTGCAATTTGCAATTTCTAGTTTTAGTGTTTTTTTTTTTTTTTTTTTTTTTTCATTTTGGAAGCTGAACAACAATAATTTAGGCCAAAAAATGGCTACCGAAAACGCCACTCCTCTACACCCAGGCCCGGTGTACGGTAAGAATGGCCCCGGAAAAAATGGCCCCGGAAAAAATGGCCCTTGAAAAAATGGCCCCGGTAAAAATGGCCCCATATGACATGTAGGTAAAAATGGCCCCAATAATCAAATTCTGTATTAAAACTGATTTTCTTGAGTCAATATATGCATTTTTGTATCTTAAATAATTTAGTTTTTAAAAGGAATCTAACATCAAACAAATTGACATTTACATTTTACTTTATGCAAGAATTAATATTCAATGATAAAATATTCAAAGATAAATAAAAAGCCATGAATTACACTTTTTATTTATTTTTTCAATTTAAATATTAAAAAATAGCAACAACAAAATCAATAAATCATGCATTTATTAACACTAAAATAATTTACTTGTGGCCAATTTCACAGTAGAGGAATCACAATTTTCCAGAAATTCAATCTGTGTATTATCAAACCCCACAAACAGTGGGTTAGTATGAACATAAAATTATTATTATTTTTTTTTTTTAAGAAAAAGGGAGTTCTACAATCATAATTATATGGTTTAGATGGAGTTTGCAGTGTGTTTAGAGGTTTGTGTTGTATTAGCAAGTATTTTTTCATAACAAACTAAATTTTAACCAAAAAAAAAAAATAGTTATGAATGTATTTAATTTTCTTATTGATATACCAAGTCAGTCAATCACAATTGAATTTTTTGATTTTCTACAGTGTGTCTTGGGAGGTTTTGGGATTTACCACTTAATCCTACTATAATCACCCTACACTCACAATCACACGCCATTTTAATTCTTAGCATAATTGCCATACATAACTATATATAATTCTAAGCCAGTAGTAGGCACTTGGATTTAATTAGTGATGAGTGAAAACCAAGCATGCAACTAAATTAGTTGCTTAAATAAATGTATTCCTAATTATTCAGTTTACTAAAAGCAATACTTCTTTGAATAAACTCTAAGCAGACAATTTATTGCTAAGTTTGCAAGAAAGTAAGCCCTCCCTTTTCCCATACATGAACTTGTGATTCAAACACACAATTGATCCACATGCTTTAACTACTGTTTATTTGCATTGTTTATAACATGTAAAGTTAATTCATTTGATATTAAACAAAAGTGAAGTTTGTGGTTATCTATGAATTGCATATTTTGGTAGTCGAAGTACTGTATACTGTATGTCATTCCTCTACTTTGTTAGTAAAATAACGTTTTTAAAACTTTTATTTCTACTAACAAAAAATGTTATTCAATGGCCATTGTTTTTCGATTATTGGCATCTGCTGTAATTGTTAAAAAACAAATGCTTTTAAAGAAATTTTAAAAAAATCACATATTGATCTCAGTTCAGAGGAAAAAATAAAACTTATTTCTAAATTTACAATTTTTACCTATAAACCTCTTAATTTCACAAAAGAGTGGGTTCTTTTCCAAACAAATACATCCTGCCTAATATTGTGTGTTTAGATTAGATCTTTTGCTTCTAACACAATTAAATTCAATTGTGTTAGTTCGCGAAATCAAAAAAGCGCGTCAAAATACACGCTGTTGTCGTTAAGGACTTTTTGTATGGTAAAGAATAAGATGTGTATAAGAGACAGGTGTGACACTAAACAAGTATAATTTTTTTTAATTTTCAAAATAATATGATATAAAATTAATATAAAATAAATTTTATTGTTTATAATTATATGATTTTGAAAAATTCCAATAAGCAGTACATATTTAATATGAAAACAAAATCACAGATACAAAATAAAAATTAAATGAATGATGAACTTAACTTATTTTAAAAAATAAATGAAGTACTGTATATAATATTAAATTTTTATTTTGTATCTGTGATTTTTTTTTTCATATTAAAAATTTTCTGACACTGAAGTGAATAAATGTACAAGGTATAGAAATCAATTTCTTATACTCATTTGGCTATTTCTTTGTGATATTTATTGTACTACACTCACCATTAACAGAAAATATTATATTAAAACATTTAACACACAAATTTATAGAAGTACATCATTAGTTATTTTCATACAATTTATTTTCCGAAAATAATATGTTGAGTTGGTATCAATATATTTTACTAGTTGAGCAGCTCATTTTGCTAGTTACATTTTTAACAACTAGCACATTTTATCAATAGGTTGCTAGTGCCTGAAAAAGTAAATTTCTAGCCCTGAATGTCTAAATGGTAAGAATTGTAGGTCCACATTCGAACAGATATCGTAAGCATTAAAATGTACTGTAAAGTTAGCTCATTTCGTCATTTGAAGTATGCATGTTAAAAAAATACAATTGTTGTAATTTATGCAGTATATACTGTATTAAAAATTTAAAACAATCTACAATTCTACCCCATTTATGCCAAAATATTTGGCCCTTACTTACCAACCCTCACATCCAAGGTATTTCTGAACACATTCGAGCCTTATGACTATCTACAGATCATTTATTATTTGCTACATTAACTACCTTTGGTAAACCAGTCATGCAAGCATATCTGGAACTAAGTGTAATATAGACTCCATGCTCAAAACAATCAGAGAGGTAGCTTAAGCCCCTTTCAGACAGAAAATACCGCAATAATACCCTAATCACGCCGCCGTTATTGCCGGCGCAGACCCTTTCACACAGCTATTTAAAATACGGTAATAATACCGTATCCTGTCTGAAAGGGTTCTCGCGGAAAGGAGTATTTGATGTCTGTGGCGCTTGTGCTTGTTAACAAAGAGGGCGCAAGTTTTTGTTTACTCCATTAATCCAATATGGCCGGGGATGAAGTCATAAAACTGTTGCTTTGCAAATGTTTTTTAATGCTTGCTATGTTTGCAATACATATAAATTGAGAAACAGAAGGTTTCTAATGCGTTTCGTCCAAGGGAAGAAAGAATTTAGGAAGCGTTTTTTAAGGCGAGGCCGGCTTGAATTTCGAGCAGATAGGTGCAGGCGATTTTCGCGTCTAAAAGTACTGTCAGCTAGCGTTTCCATCGGCTTTGTTAGCTACAGCAGCGGTTGATGGCTGCTCGATCGTGTAACCATCTGATTTGTTATGCCTTGTGCGTAAGACGGTGATGAACCCTGTACCCTTTCACATCGAGTTGGGCAAAACTCGCTACGATATTAATGCGGTATTAACACTAGGTCCCCTTGGAGGTCTAACTGAAGCCGGCGTTTAGGCATATTTACCCTTTCACATAGAACGCCGGCGTTCGAGTAATACGGTATTAATACCGTTTTGCAGGTCTGTCTGAAAGGGGTATTAGACTTTATGTAATGAGGATCCTGCATTCTAATATGTGCAAGTCTGTGCAATATGTACAACTAATTTAACCCATTAGGACCTAGATGCCCCAAACCGCCCTGCGCAACACTCCCTAGACCGCCTTAAACCGGCCTGGCTATTCAACCCGCTATAACTTCTGTTCTACAAACTGTAGCGTGTCGCGAAAAACGTCTACATAAACTTTGGAAAATCCATTTTCAGAATATCTCATCATCCAATGAGGTTTCTATTTGAAAAATGACATAATTTGCGTTCAAAGTCAAACTGTTGAGAAGAAGCTAAGTTTTGATTCGCCTGACTTCGCACAACAATAACACCACAGCAAGTGCTGAACGTCTTATAGAAAGGGAAGACATTTTCAATGATAAATTGACCTTCATTTGTCTGCCAACAGCGACATAGGTGTTTCATAGGTTAGTAATATTATAGGTTAACCAAACAATAATATGGTCATAAAATTATAGTATTATAGTATATACAGTATAGTAACTCTTATTTACAGGCTTTCACAGCAGGCAGGCATAGGCTAGGCTAGCGATGGTGATTGTCAAAACAGAGCTTGTGTCCCCGGCCTTTATGTACGGTTGATATTGTTAACAACAAATGTTTTGAAGGTTAGAAATTATTATTTTGACACACCACCATCCATTTCGTAACTATTATTTACATGCCTAAGCAACCAAGTATCATATTAAATAATTATGGGCTTATATTTATGCAAAATTTAGAAAAGGGACATGCTGATAATATTTTTTTTTTTTGGAAAAAACCAATAAAGGACAAATACAAGTTGAATAGGTCAAAGGTCAATATATCAAAGTCAAAGGTCAGATAATTGATGTCACTCAATAAAATAATTATACAATTTAGTAGTGTATGTAAATTCAAAATCATTAATATAATTATTAATTCAAAGAAAATTGCGAATTTTGGATGAAATGTTAACTATGATAGGTCAAAGGTCACAACTTCAAAATCAAAGGTCAAAATATTTTGTGTCACTGGAACGCTTATTTAATATTCATCAAAATAAAAACAACTTGTAATGGAACATTTTCAACAATAAAAAAAATATTAGTTTATATGTAGTAGGGTCTAATTTCTTTCACATACAGCAAACTCTCTAGGGAGTAATTGACTACAATACATTACAACTATAGGTGCTAATGGGTAAAGAATGCATGCATACAGTAATAATAAACTGTAGGCCTACCTTTGTGATTTGAGGTATTGGATGATATTTGTTGTGGGTTAGTAGTTGCTCCACTATACTTGAATACTCAGCTGAAGTTGGGTACCTAAGAAATATATATAGCAAAAATAGATTTTTAGACACCTGTAGTAAACTGACAATGAATAAATAATTAAATAAGCGAGTTATAATCAATTGTTGATTTATAATGCAAGGATGAATCAGTTAATAAACTACTTCAAAAAATTTAATGAATTACTAAAATAAACTTAGAAATCATTAAATAGTTCTTAAAATATTACTATAAATACAATTACTAAAGATGAAATGAAGAAATTTTTAAACAACTGAACAAAATACAGTACAGCAGTCGAAAATATAATTATTTAATAAATGAAAAATAAAAAAATATATATGAGTTTAGGATAAAAAATTGAGTTTAATAATATAAACAAATTCAATTAATAATAATAAACAAACTTAAAAATATATATTTCTTGACAGATAATTTCATATTTAAATTAATAAATAATTACAGTTAATTAGGAAAGGAAGGTTTTATAAAGAATAAATATATAAATAAATATCAGTATCAGTAGACTTGATAAGTGGAAAAATGAAGTTATAAGAAAGGCAAAAAACTGTCTATAACAAAGTGGGAGTGGGCAGGCCATGTACTGTAGCTCGCATGGACCATAACAGGTGGGCCAAAAAGTTAACAGTATGGAAGTCATACAGACACAAAAGAAAAAGAGAAAGACCTAACAAGAGATTGAGTGATCTTTTCCAAAAGAAGCTTGGTGCGAACTGGGCAAATCTGACAAAGAACAGATCAGAATGGAGTTTGAGGAGGCCATCAGCCACCAGTGGCATGACAGGCTGATCAGATGATGTTGATGATAAAGTAAATAAATAACTAATAATTAATAAGAACGCAGTGGCTATTGTTACGCTCAGTACAGTAGTTCCTGTATGCTTTTTACACCATCCAGTTTCGCATATGCAGTGACCCATTTTTGAGACTTAAAAATTACAAGCTGTAGATACGAAATTTGTGAAAGACATGATGCACACAGCTAGTGAATGGCAGTCAAATCAAGAGAATGACAGTTCCAGCGGATGTCAGTTCGAGCGGATGCCTGTTCGAGCGGATGCATTTAGTGCGAATTATAACAAGCGCAAATTTATCATCCCATTCTTGTATTTGTTTGTTTTAAATGCAAAAAATACTCTGTGCACTAAAGTTGAGAAATGTTTTTGGTACTTTTTGATAAATATTCCATGTTTGAATTCCAATCTTGGCAAATCCGCCTAACAGATGGCCGCAACAAGCACTTTAAAACTATAGAATTTCGCACGTTTCATTGAATTAACGGTTTTTGTCTCCAGTTATGGTTTTCCAGTTGAAAAGGCAAATTGTATTTGTAATTAAATTATAGTGTTGTAACTGTATTTGTAGATTTACGATAGGCCTTATATTTGTAAATGGGAGTAATCTGTAATTGTAATTGTTATTCACCATAAAATTTAAATTATTATTACATATAATAATATGGGGAGGCATGTGACCCCCTACAGTTTTGCCACTAAATTTTTAAAATGTCAATGCATATTAATGTTATGTGCTACTCACTTATCTATTTTGAAATTGTTGTGCCCCCACCCCACCGTTTGAAAAAAAAATCTGGATCTGCCAGCCCTTGTGACAAGACTATCAACAACACAGTAATAGACATCATACCAATTTTCTCCACTATTCACCATTCGTCTATAGTTCAAACCCACTTTTTATTTAAACTTAACATGTGGAATGACTAATAGTATCCCAAGATTAGACTTAATCTACGAAAAAAAATTAGGAAGAAGCAGATTTCAACTGATTTGTGTAGGGATACATACCAGGGGGCGGATTTATCAAACTTGCTAAGCAAGAAAATTTGCTTAAATTCGTCTTAAATCCATTTTTTTGCTTAAGTCAGATTTATCAATATTGCTTAGCTTAGAAATTGCTTAAAATTTGCTTAAAATCGTCTTAACTTTAAGATGAAAACATACCTGCCTTAAGACGAAAATTTTCGTCTTATCTCATTAAAAGGCTGCCGCCTCAGATTTTGCAAGTGCGAGCGCACTAGGCCAAATATTTAATCTTTATTACGCGGACACCGGCGCAGTCTGCCCCTGTTGCGTGATGGACGCCGACAGTGCAATAGTACATAAAGTTAGCCTAGGAGTTACACGAAACAAAAATGCATTTTTCGGGATATATGGAACCATTAAACTGTCGAAATATTATTTTTAGGCAACTATAAAGTTTACCAATAGTTGCTATAATAATTATTTGCCGAGTATTGCGTTCTATTCATTCAGAAAGACACAAAACAAAAACGTCGTCAAACTTTTCGTAGCGTCACCAAGTGATAAACAGAAAATTCACAGGCCGATACGAGGCTCGTCATACCGGCGGTGTCCTCGCACGTACTCTAGGGCCTAGGCCGGCCTAATTGTAACCCACCCTAAAATGCAAATAAGGAACTATTTAGGGTTTCTGTCAGAGGCTTTACGGTATTGCTAAAAGAGGTTTGTTGATATGATAGGTATGTTTATTGTAACTCGCTAGGCCCAACTAACTAAAAAAAGTAGGCCCTACCTACCTAGAGTATTTGTTGTATGTAACCAGCTCAGCCTGGCCAGTAGTACAGTAGTAGGGCCCCATAGGTATAGAGGGTACCTAGCCTAGGCCTATCCCATTTATTTATGTACAGCATGGCATGCAGTGCACTAAACAAAAAAATATATATATATTATAAAAGCAGAGTGTGGATCAATTAGGCCAAAAAAAAAATCAATTGTTTGTTTGCCCGTCCATTTTTTAAAATAATTATGATATATAGGGGTAGGTGGAAATTTTTTTTTAATTTATTTATTATTTTTAATAAGATACTCATCAGATGGATTAAAAATAACCCACAGAGGTCATCCATTCTAATGAAAAATCAACTTTCAAATCAGCTCTAGATAGGTATTAGCAAATTTAAACCAAATAAATAAAACTTCCTCAACTATATATGAAATAAGTTATAATAAACTTGAGCAACATGTTGCACACAAGCAGCAAAACACATTTAAGAAAGTGCTGAAGTTACCAGCCAATTAGCAATTCTGAGATTGTAGCACATCTGGCAAAAAATGAAAATAAATTCACTCACATTTTCTTTTTAATTGTAAAGAAAAAGCTAAAAAAAAGTTTTTTTGTTTTTCCACCCCTATTTTTTCCAGTGAGTTAGGGGCGGGTTGAGGAGAGCAAACAAACATATTTTTTCCTTTGGCCTTACACAAAGCCACCAAAGTCTGTCTTCATTTTACAATTACTTAAATTATAATTTTTATTTAAAAAAACATAGTTTTACAAGGATACAATACAAAGATACTTTTGTATACTATTAAAGATACTATTCATCCCACTACGGGAACATTTCATGGCTGGATACAACAAAGTGAAAAAAGCATAAGAGATTTTGTCTCACAATTTAGCTAATTTGGTATGACATTAATTAGCAAAACAGAAATTTGACTTGCCAAAACAATGAATATAAGCAGCAAAAGTTTCAATTCCATCAGCTTTATGGTTTATAAAAAATATATTTAGCAAAATTCAGTTTTATTAGGATTTGGCTTTTTGGCTAATAACAGCTACACTGCCCACACTTGATTGAAAAATTTAACACAATTATAATGTACAACATACTATACTGTAAAAACAAAAATAATTAAATTTATGCTACCCACCATATGAACCGCAGTTGTTTTAAAATATGAAAAAATACAATACATAACAAATAAAGGACTCCAAACACCATTTATTATTACAATCATTAGTGTTTATTACACATTTCTTCACAATTTTATATCTATTGTACTGATACTTGGTAGCTTATTGCTTTTGGAATGAATATGAGAAGATTTCATGAGACACTTGGCACAACAATAAATATAGATCTACTCTATATGTGCTTTTACACAGCAAAGAGCAATATATATTTAATGTGAGAAATTAATCTTGTGATTTACCTAATATATAAAATGTATATTATTACTTTACACCATGCAAATAACATTGGTATCATAAGCATTTTTTTCGGATGTCGTCAGCGCTTTGAAATCGCAAGGTATAAACAAATAATTATTCGATAGTGAGCTCCTTCGAATACTTAAATATGGTTGAATCCTTGAAGCTGGCAAAAAAGGACGTCACTAGCCCCTGGGTTTGAGGTGTTGGTTTTGAATTCTGCAGTAGGTCTGAAAGCTTCTATAATGCTCTACGAATTGGCTGTTTCAAAAAAATACATTGAGATAATTTAAAGTTATTGTAATTGTGATTGTATTGTATCATATGCACTTTTTATGTATTCACTGAAATGCATTACATTTTGATTCCATAGTGAGCATCAGTGGTCAATAATAATAATAATTTAATTCCCTCTTCCACTAAAAAACAAATGCTGAAACCTATGAGGCAAGTCTGTATACAGATTCCGGTAATGCGAGACTTTTTATTTTTTGTTTCGCGCAATGAATTTTTTATACAGTAGATCATAGGAGAGGGCAGAATAAAAATAAAATTTTGTTTTCTTATTTAGCAAATAGTTTTGCTAAAAACTTAGCTGGAGTAGAAAATAAAAATAAAATGTTATTGAATGCAAAATGGGATGGATAAATGCTTCAAATTTATATAATTAGGAATAAATACACATACAGTATCTTTAATATCTTTGGAGATTTCAAGGCAGTGGAGGGCATAATAAAAATAAAGAAAACTTCTATTTTTTTCCTGAAATTTCCATTTTTCGTGGAGGTGGGTGCGCTAATTGGCAAAAAATAAAATTTTAATTTTATTCGAAATCATCAATATTTGCGTTAGGTGGGTTCACTAAACAAGGTATAAAAAAGTCTTGCCTACCTAACAACTACAAACATAACGGATACAGACATTGTCCTTCCCATCTAACTCTCAATATAAGGGTTAATCGAGGAGCCAAGCGATTGGACACTTGCCGGTCTTGAAGCGGGGTCTTCAGCACAAGAAGCAGGAACAAATACCTCTCAGCCAACTACCCAGATGGTGCATTTATATTTGTACACCCTTACATTTAGATTGGATAATAATTAAATCCCCTAAACGTAAAACATTGCCTACCTATTACATGTACTGAACTTATAGTAGTTCAGCTTTGCCCACTGCATTTCACAACCTGGTTTTGCTGCAATTGACTTTAATCCATTTTGCTGCACTGTAGACACATCATGGGTACATTTCTGTACAGTATAATAAAAAAGCTGATCATGGGTTTTGTGTACAGAATATTGTGTTTTAATCAGGTCATTCTATTCATAGAAGCATCATTTAAAGGAGAAATTGTGCCTTTAATTACTTACTATATTGTGTAGCAATGCCAGAAGCTATAAAATTGGCTGAAAATTGAACCAATATAGTGTAATAGGGGTTAATATAAGCATTTAATATTAATTACAGTATATTATATTTATTATCATAATCAAATTTAAATATACTGTTATTAATTACAGTAATATTTTATTTGATATATTAATGACATAATTAATGTTGAATTATTGAATCCCGACACGGTGGCGTGCATTTNNNNACGGTGGCGTGCATTTCGATATTAGGAGTATGTATTATACTATCTTTACTGTACAGGATGCAGAAAACTTTTTTAAAATCAGATCGATCGAACATTTGCTGTACTCGACTAATTGCGATTACAAAATGATTAATGGACATATTGTATAAAAAGTGGTTTAATTTTATTGTTTTTAAAAGAAAATGTATTTCCAGTCACACCACCCAAATTTTTTACTCAGGCAGGAGTGATAAATCTAACAATTTTTTTCTATGTGCCCTAATAATTTTCTACTAGCAAGACATTTTGTTAGAGTGCGGAATTTATAGGGGGCGAAATGACTGGTTCCCATGTAAATTTGTATACCTCCCTCTGCATGCAGTGCTATATCCTTCCTAAATTGAAAAAAAAATAGCAATCATATTCACTTACCTGGAAATCTCTCTCAAGTCAAAAACAACAATTGTCATTTTAAAAATTAGTAGTTGTCGTAGGCCTAGATG
>NW_022759220.1:16691-27481 GCF_011630105.1 Anneissia japonica
TATGGTCTATATTAGCGGTGTAGCCTAGGCCCCCTAGCCTAGCTAGTAGGCCAAACTAAGCTTTCTCGCTAAGGCTCTAGCCTAGCTAGACCACTCTACTAGACTAGGCCAGGCCTTTCTCTAGCCTTGCTCGTTGTTGGCTGCCTCTTCTCTCTGCCAGCCCTCTCAATCGTAAAATTCCTTTAATGCCACAAACTTTTCACAGCTGTATGTAGTTCATCCAAATTAAACTGACAGTGATGGTAGACGTCTTACCATCCATGTCCATATAAAACAGTAAGATAAGAAAGAATAACGATAAAATCTTCACTAACGAACATCCAGCATGGCGAGCACATAAGTTTCTCACATGGTTTGTTTACTGTATCTCTCTTAACCTTTGACAGTTCACTTCCGGTTGAAATCACAAAAATGGTTTTTACGCATGCGTAAGCAAATATTTTTCGACTTAAGACAAAATTTGCTGCCCTCTATAAGCTACAAGAAGTCGATTGTATGCATGCGCCATCTAAGATGATATTTTTGCTAAGATTTTGCTAAGATGGTTTGATAAATCAGCTTAAGATTTTTGCTTAGCTACTTCTTAACTTTTTTAACTTAAGACATTTGCTAAGCTAAGATTGATAAATCCCGGGCCAGGATACACCAAAAAAATGTTAGGTGGGCTAGGGGGTGGGGAAAATTTTTTGAGGGGTTAAAGGTCATTGAACCTGGTCTTAAATACTAAAAAATGTATCTCTAGAACACTCTATGGTATATGGTTGATCTTGGTGTCAAAATGCACAGAATTATACAACAAATAAAAAAATATATAACAGGACCCTCAGAACCAATTCATGACTTTGGAAAATGAGGTCAAATGTCAAAAATCGTATTTTTAGTAAATAAATTGGCATATCATTTTAAAATATTACAATGAATGTGATTTCAACTGACTTGTGTATGAATACATACTAGGATAACACCAAAACAAAATTAGGGATATAGGAGAGTGGGGAAATTACGTTTTTGGGGTTAAAGGTCATTGACCCAACCTAAAATTGATTTTGGTGTCAAAATGCGGGTATTCGGGGTTGACCCAAACTTCTATATATACCCTGGTACTACTTACATTGGCATAAACTAGGCCTAGGCTAGGCCCACAGAGGGGGCCTAAGCCTATAGTAGGCAGCTTCTAAACATTCTGATCCCACTCTAGGCCCTACACAAATTTGTTTTTATCCGCCTTTTTTACCTTCTTAAATACATAGATTGTGGATTTTACTCTAAAACACAACTTCCATAGATACTTGTTTATTATATATATTGATCATTCAATAAACAATCAAGCACTATGCTGAAAACGATGTCTGAAAGAGAAGTTAAATTTTTGTCGCATGCACATGTGTGAAGCCATAAAAAACACTGAAGGAGGCCCGTTAGAGGTCCTCCTTCACTTGAGAATTACATAGTACTGTATAGTATGGTGTGTTGTGTTGTATGCATGCTAATAACAGTTAAAAATCGAGCGGATTTTTTTTTTATTATTATTTTTCACTTCACTTTTATGATGTCATCAACTTGATTTTACATTCGTAAAATCGGGAATTTGTTAAATCGGAGCTTGTAATTGAGGGTTTCTACTGTGTTAAAGATGTACAATCAGTCATGAAAACGAAAATTCTAATTTCACATTTGAATTTTATAATAGGCAATTTATTAACTTCAAATTCATTTAAAAATTTGAATAAGAAAAAAAACCCCCTCAATTTTCGGACAGTTTCTGTATTCGTTTGCATATTATATCCTTAAATTGGCTTGTAATCAATTTAAGGATTTTTTTTAAATGTCTGTAAATCAGTAAAAACTACTTTTTCGTTTGAAGCTAATATTCTTGTTTGATCATTTTAAATAAACTATTTATAATTTTATGTAAATTATTTTGAGGTATTTCCTGTCTTTTTGACTGATGACAGTATATCTTTACAAAAGGAATTTGAAAAATGTCAACAGCAAACCCCACAAGCAGAATGATATCCCATTTTTAATGCAACTACACCTCATGGTTTGGCATTGCCTCTCCCCTTCCTGGCAATTGTAGCAAATTCCTTTTAGAAGTATGTCAGGAGCAACACCACAGGTAAGCATCTTTGGTTTAAGTTTCCTATTGGAATCAAGCTCCCATCCCTTCCAATATGTTTAAGAATGGAGGTGTTTACAGTAGATGTTTCCAAACTATTGATGATGCACACGAAGGGAATGCTGTGCTGTTGCATTTTCTGTTGGTGGTAATCGATCTGGATCAATTTTGCCACTAGCTGCTTGCTTCTGAAACTTCAGGTTATCAGTCAAAAAGACAGGAAACACCTCAAAATAATTTACATAAAATTATAAGTAGTTTATTTAAAATGATCAAACAAAAATATTAGCTTCCAACGAAAAACAGATAGAAAAAAAGTAGTTTTTACTGATTTACCGACATCTAAAAAAAAATCCTTAAATTGATTACAAGCCAATTTAAGGATAGGCCTATTGATATAATATGCAAATGAATACATAAACTGTCCGAAAATTGAGGGGATTTTTTTTTTCTTATTCAAATTTTTTATTTGAAGTTAATAAAATTGCCTTAATATACAAATTCAAATGTGAAATTAGAATTTTCGTTTTTCATGACTCAAATTCGAATTCAAATAAACAATTATTTCCTCACACAACATAACAAATGATAAACATTAAACAACCGGATTTCATTAAAAAAAAAGAAGAATTGTGTGAAAAGGGCATTGCTCAAAAGTATACGCCAAATGACAAAAGAAAAACCATTTATCAAGTGGCACTTGTAGCGAGCGACTACATAATTACGAAAGCATAATTATGTCATTGAAATAAATTCATAAACGAAACAAGTACAAAACACGGATACAACACGGAGCAGATGGGGGAAGTGGAGAAATGATTAGGCAAAACTTTGTCAATATTAGAATTAAAGGGTATTATAAAAAGGGCAATTCCATGCAAAACGGACAAAGCACCTAAATTTTCATATTCATTCTATATTTACAGTTTTGGTGACTAATTAAAGCTTGAAACATATACTTTCAAGATGTAAACTCAGATTTTAAAATTTCAAATCAGAAGTATTGTTAAATATTAATTTAAATGTCAATAAATAATTTTTTTATTTTGATAAACTTTCACATACAAACTTACCAAAATAGACTAGGATGAAACTTTAAATTATATTAAAATCTAGTTTAATATGGTCAAATGGCTTACTAAGAACACATATTTTCATTCAGTTTTACTTTTGCCTATGTTTTAGTAATCAAAATGCGTAAATATTAAACCCAATAAATATGTCATTTAGTTACCGGAAAACAACATAAAGTTAACTTTTTACAAAAAATATAAATGATACAATACAACTTTATATACAAAGCTAGGGCTATCTAGTGGCATTAATTTTATTTCCTAATTCATTTTTGTTAATAAGTTATTAGCATATTAAATATGTCACTTAGTTACCGAGCGTAACTAAATGACGGTAGCACAATGACAAGTCAAAATTTGTATTGAAACAGTTCAGTTTATTTGCAATTTAAAGTATGTTATTGAATGAATTTTCAAGTTTATGTACTCACAAGGATGTTATTTGAGTCTAATTATACAATAAACTATTTTTACAATTTCCACTGAATAGCTTAATTATTATGAAAATGATCAGTTTCTTATTTGGCATAATCTCGGACTAAGGGCCTGTTACTATTTAGGTCTGGTTTTGGTGTTATTTGAAATAACATTGCAATTTTGTGACAAAATTTTAATCACTGATCATTTGTGATTGGATACTTTCCTGCCAAAAGTCTAGCCTTGTTCGCACTGGCTAACCAGTATCTCGGCTACTTTTATTACTGAACGAAGTGTGCCCAGATGCATGAAGACTGACCAGACGATTTTTACCGATCTAGAAAATTCAGTATGGATAGTATGACTTAGTATGGCATCTCTGAGCACATACTAATACCACACGCATTGCAAAGATTTTGAATTTCCCTGTATAGTCTTGGTCAAATTTAATCCGATGCGAATATGGTTGAATACGTTATGTTGAGCATGTTAAGGATGTGTTAAAACAGTGGTTAAAACAGGTTTTCAAGAAACATAAATTTCTAATATTTATTTAAAGGACATTAAAAATTGTTAAAATTTCATTAGGGATACCTCTTCAACATATCAACGAATTTTTGTTGCGATATTACTGATATCAGAATTTTTTTTTTTTTTTTTTTTTGGGGGGGGTTTTTTTTTTTTTTTTTTTTGGGAGGTGGGGGGATAAAGAGAGGCAGCAGGCTGTTAAAAATACTTTCTGGCTCATTTGGATGGTTGTATTTTAGCCAAATACTGTAAGTTTGGTTAAGTTTATAACCTGTGTATGAGGTGAGAAATAATGGTGGGCTATGATTCCTCAAAATATGGAGATTTAAAAAGGTTCAACTCTTCCTGTTATAGCCCCTTGAACAATGGTCCAGACAACTTTTCGTCCAATTTTCAGACATTTTCTATTTCTAATCATTACATGCTACAACTTTTCTGATTGTAGATTTGGAATCAACATTGAAAGTATGTCCTACCATGATCCTGCAACACAAACTTTCTGGGTTATGGGGGTTGCACTTCTGAAGATATTAGCATATAAAAATCAATTTTCATTTCTTTAAAAAAAAAAAGGTATTACATTCATTGTTATACCCTAAGGAATGCTCTTGATACTGTATAAATAAAATTAGGCCACTAAATTCACAGATTTTTAATTAAATGTACAATAGGTATAAAACCCATATCAGATTTACGTCATTTAGTTACCACTCATATTAATATAATTTTTTTAATAACAGAAAGTGATTTTCAACAAAAAAAATCATTCTGTATAGAGGAAGCTATTTGTTATGAAAAAAATGTATTTTTTTAATTTATTGGCAAAAGCACCTTGTGGTACATGTGTTTGAAAATACAAATCTGTGTCAGAATGTCTTGATTTGATTTAAACATACTTGATAAGAGATATTCCTTGACCTTAAGAAAGAAAATTTTTCTGAAAGGGGCCGATATAATTTCAAGGGGGCCGATATAATTTATAGGGGGAGTTCATTAAAAAGTTTGGAACCACTATATCGAATATTGTGTTGGAGTAAAGTAAGTTTGGGTAGAGGAAGGTGAAGGTTGTCACAAATTCTGGTGTTGTATTAGGATGTAAATCTGAGATTTTAAAGAAAGGGCAAAGGTTGGCAGGGAGAAGGGAGTTAAAACTTCATAAACAAAGATACATTGTTGTAAAATATGTATATCCAAAACAGACAACTGACTCAAAGCAAAAAAAAAGGAGGAGAGTGGGCAAGGAATGGAGCATCTGAAATTATACGGACAGCTTTTTTTGGAGCTTGTGAATTTGTTCAAGATTGGATTTGTAAATTTGTTTGCCCAGATAATATTGCAGTAACTAATAAAAGGAAGAACAAGGGATGAATAAATAGAGAGAAGTAATCACTAGGAAGAAAGAAAGAAAGACGATAAATAATACCAATATTTTTTGCTATTTTTAGTTTAACTTCTTTTATTTATGATTTTTTTAAATTAAGTTCATGGTCAAGGTCAATACCTAAAGAATTTTGTGTGTTGAACATGTGGAATTGGGTTGTCTCCAATATAAATACTACCTATCTCGTCAAATCTGGATTTGTGGCGGCTTCCAAACAGCATGAAGATGCATTTTTCAACATTAACCAAAAGTTTATTAACATTAAAGTATTCATTGACATTTTTTAGTTGATTAATGGAGTGGAAAAGAAAAAAAAGTTAAAATCTGAACAGAATATGGTGGTATCGTCAGCATTAAGGTAAAAAGTTAACATTTAGATGAGTTGGGTAAATCGTTAATGTAAGAAACAAAGAGGACCAAGAAGGGAACCTTGGGGGACACCATAAGTTAAAAATTTGAAATTTGAAGAAGACGATTAGCTAAATAATCTTTATCATGATTGTAAAGTTTAGAGGTGAGAATATTGTGGTTGATAGTGTAAAACGCTTTTGATAGGTCAATAAATATACCAGCAGAAAATAGTTGAACAATTGAATCAGAGATTATATTAATAAGATCGATTAAAGCAATTTCAGCTGTAAAATATTTTTTTCTCAACCAAAATTGCTTGCAATAATTATAAGAATATTATGTTTGGTGGTAAAATTATATGTACGATCATAAATAATTTTTTCAAGAATCTTAGAAAATAAAGAAAGAATTGAAATAGGGCTATAATTATTTGGATCAGATTAATCACCTTTCTTAACAATAGGTGTGACTTTTGCAATTTTCATGCTGTTCGGAAACACTCCGCAAGTGAGGCATATGTTGAAGATATGTGAAAGTAGAAAAAGGATACCTGGTAAATAGAAAATTTAACAACTTTGTTATTGATGTCATCAATGCCTGATTGTACATCTTTAATAATTTGCTTTTATCTATTGTTACAGTAAGTTTATAGCCGTAATTTCTATTTCTATTCACAATATATGTTCAACTGTTTAAAAAAAATCATATACTAAATGGCATTTTTGTAATATCAATTCTTAATATTTTGACCTTTGACCTCATTTTTTGAGGTGATGCATTGGTTATGAGGGTCTTTTTATATTATTTTCTTAGTTTTTGTATTATTCTGTGCATCTTGACACCAAAATCAACCATATATCATTGAGTGTTCCCAAGATACATATTTTAGTGTTTTAGGTTGGGTCAAAACCCCAAAAACATAATTTCCCCACTCTCCCATACCCCTACAGTAACTTTGTTTTGGTGTTATCCTAGTATGTATTCCTACACAAGTCAGTTTAAATCACATTCATTGTAATATTTTAAAATGAAATATGCCAATTTAGTGACTAAAAATACAATTTTAACATTTTGACCTTTGACCTCATTTTCCAAGGTCATGAATTGGTTCTGAGGGTCTTGTTTTATATTTTTTTAATTTTTTGTATAATTCTGTGCATTTTGACACCAAGATTAACCATATACCATAAAGTGTTCCAGAGATACATTTTTTAGTATTTTAGACCAGGGTCAATGACCTTTGACCCCTCATAAAAAAATGTTTCCCCACCCCCTAGCCCACATGACTTTTTTTGGTGTATCCTGGTATGTATCTCTACACAAATCAGTGGAAATCTGCTTCTTTCTAATTTTTTCGCAGATTGGCCCAAATTTGGGTTAATTTTGGGATACTATAAACATTATTTTTATGAACATAGGTACTGCATGTTTATATTGTAAATTGTTAACCTTATTAATCAATTAAATACAACTTTTTCTATCCATAAAGCTAGGCTTCTCCCACAGAACCCACCAGATCTTTTCCCCTGGCTCTAGTGGCTTATCTAGAAGTCTTGAAATGGGGGTGGTGATTGGTTGCACAAAGGTGAAGTAGGGGGGTTGATGATCAGTTGCGGGGTGAAAGTCGCAAAATAAGGTGATTTTAGGTGATTTTTAACTACTTGCAAGTGATTTTTTGGGGAGGTGCGAATGTGGGGGCACAAGTAATTTTTAGGATGTGAGTCTCTCCACCCACCCCTCCCACCACCCGCTTCCCGGTTCCCAGGCAAAGCTTGAGCCTCGCCCGAATGCAAATTGTTAGCTCAAAATAGGAAATTTTAAAGTAATTCGTACTTAACTCGCACAGGCTGTTGTTCGCACAAGTGAATATTTTTCCGCTCAAACTAGCATCCGCTCAAAGTGGAATCCACTCGAATTGACTGGTTCCCCAGCTAGTTCTGCCACAGACATGTTTGTCATCACTTAATTAAAGATGTCTACCGACTCGTGGGAAAAGGCATATTGGATTTGCTGCAGCTTTTAAATAAACCTACTAGGGTATCCTGGGCCAAAAATAGGCATTGGCCTATTTGATGTGAAGTAAAACATCTGACCTAGGTAGCCTAGGATATTATGTTTAATGGCTGAGGCTATCGGCACTGCCGCAGTGCGAAAAAAAGCTGCTGTTTTCTATCGGCACTGCCGCAGTGCCAAAAAGCTGCTGTTTTCTATCGGCACTGCCGCAGTGCCAAAAAAGCTGCTGTTTTCTATCGGCACTGCCACAGTGCGAAAAAAGCTGTTATTTTCTATCGGCATTATTGCCGCAGTGCGGAAAAAAGCTCCGATTTTCCTTCGGCACTGCCGCAGTGCCAAAACACTGCAGTTTTCTATCGGCACTGCCATTTGAAAAGCTTTCTGTTTAATTATCAAATGGATGTTTTTATCTATAGATTATGGTATCAATAATTGGTATATTATATATGTTTTATAATTAAATTATAATTATTTCTAATTATTAAATATATGCATAGCCTATATCTAGGCCCATACATAAAACAAAAAATAAAACAACAAAA
This sequence comes from Anneissia japonica, assembly GCF_011630105.1. Lineage (NCBI taxonomy): Eukaryota > Metazoa > Echinodermata > Crinoidea > Comatulida > Comatulidae > Anneissia > Anneissia japonica. Next base: position 25,116 of record NW_022759220.1, read on the forward strand.
ATTTAAAAATAAAATAGTAGTAATAATAGTAATAATAATAATAATAATATAATAACAGTGCTCGAAATGAATAAAAATTGTTTAATTAATGAGATGAATCAGCATATATTAAATCAACTTGCGTCTATGCAAAACCTGCTTTTTTTTAAATAAAGGTGTTATCTATATTATTCTGCTGTTTTAAAAAATAATCTTATAAATTATAAGTTTATTTTCTATGAAAATTTTATCCACATAATTCATGTTTTAAATGTTAGTATGGTTGATAAATAATACATAAAATAATAATAATAATAATAATAATAATGAAGGTGCTCGAATAATGCTTTAATAAAGAATTAATAATACTTCAATAATACTTCAAATAGGCCTATTTGCGATAGTGTGATTAATGAGATATTTGTTGATTAATTTATAGAAATATATAATAGGTATAGGCCTATACCATTAATAATGATTCAGCATATTAAATCAACTTACGTCTATAGATGAAAATCTGTTTTTTTTCTCAATAAAATGTTACCTATTTTATTCTGTTTAAAAAAATAATCTTATAAAATACCGTACATTATAAAGTTTCATTGTAAATTATATGAGAATTTAATCCACATAATTTATGTTTTCAATTATTTAAGCATTTAAACAATTCAGTGGGCCTAACGCTGGATGTAAATGTAAAACAAAACAAAAACAAAAAACAAAAGCATTGTTTTCATGTATGCAAATGCTAATACTATCGCGCGATTACCGCGTATTTTTGGTAAGCAGAGCTCGGGATGGTTCACACGAACTGACGAATATCCGTCGAAATGTCGTATAAATAAACTGCAATTATGTAAATAACTTTCACAAGAACGAATATCTTAATTAATATAATCTTAATTAATATTTTAAATTAGTTAATTACTAATTAATTAAAATATTGATATAAACATTGTGACCTTATAACTACAATTTATTTAATATGTTTTAAATAATAAATACATGAATCCTGCAACGAATTTTTCAGGTCAGAAATTGGCATCAAAAAGTAATAATTTTTCAATCGCGATCTTCGTATTTGTCGGTTCATGGAAATAGCAACGATAAACATATAATAATTAGTTTATAGTTTTTATTATAGTTATAATAATAATTATACATATATGATTATTATTATATACATATATTATTATTATATTATTATTATATTTTTATTATATATATATATATTTATTATATTGTGCGATGTTCGAATTGACTATATATATATATATATATAATAATATAGACAAATAGGAAAAACCCAGAAACAACATGTCGCATAAATCGCGTAAATAATAAGAGTAAAACAATTTATGTATTACGTAAACGTAACAGAGGAGGATAATCTGATCAGAATGAAGTAAAGAAACTTTGCCTCCACCAGGACACAAACCCGTTGGACGCAAGGTTCCTTTTTTCATTATAAGATTTTCCTCTTATATTACGTTTAAATTATATATAATATATATACATATATATTGTATATATAACTATATTATATAAAAGAACATATGTATATATATACATTAATATATATATATATATATATATACACACACATATATATATACACACACACATATATACATATATATATACATATATACATATATATACACATATACACACATATGTATATATACATATATAATATATATATACATATATATATCTATATACACACAAATATATAGATATACACACATATATATATACATATATACATACATATACATATACATATATATAATATACATATATATACATATACATATATATATATATACATATACATATACATATATATACATACATATACATATACATACATATACATATACATATATGTATATACATATAAATACATACATATATATACATATATATACATATATATACATATATACACATATACATATATACATATATATACACATATATACACATATACATATATATATATATACATATACACATATACACATACATACATATACATATATTACACATACATATACATATATATATACATATATATACACACATATATATACACATATATATATACACATATATACATATATATATATACACATATACACATACATATATACATATATATATACATATATACACATATATACATATACATATATATACATATACACATATACATACATATACATATATAAATATATACATATATATATATATACATATACATATATATATATTCATATATACATATACATAACATATATATACATATATATATATATACATACATATGTAGTTATACGTATATATATATATACACATATACATATACACATATACATATA
>NW_022759220.1:29130-45408 GCF_011630105.1 Anneissia japonica
GTGTGTGTGTGTGTGTGTGTGTGTATGTATGTATAATCTCGTTTGGTGTAATCTTGTTTCACAATGGCTATGTTCTCACACAGCTGCTAACGGTGATCCTGCTAACCGATAGCTGCCGTGTGTCCATACGAGAAAATCCTGATCTGGATACCAAAAATATGATGACCGAATTACTGGCCAATAAGAAACTGGAAATTGTAAACGCGTAAGTGTGACTGGTTGATGATAAGAACGCGCTCAACTTGCTAACCGATAGCGCTTGCTAATCGTTAGCGGTATCCGGATACTGCTAACGGTTAGCGCTAACCGATCGGGCGTTCTTACGCAGGTGCTAACAGTTAGCACTAACGGTTAGCTCCCGATCCGCATACTAGGGCTTTCGTGAGAGCCAGGCTGTAAATGTTATGTCGCAGTATGTAAACATAGTGGTGATTGGGTCTTCCTGCTGTTCCGTGAAATAATAGGATGGCGCTGAAGCGGACAATAGGAAAGTAATCGACCATTGGCTCCGTGTAATCACAGAACTATGATGTAATGTTCAAAGCATTACTAATTAAATGACCAGCAAAAACAACTCAACTGATAAAATGCACAGCACTTTATAATATCCCCTACCTTATATTGTGGGCCAGGTAGTGCAGCTAGCTGGACAGCTGTTGTCAAGCCAATACCGGAGGAGCAGCCTGTGATTAGAACTGATCGAGTCGCCATCTTGTTGCCTGGCAAAAATAAAATAACGTATTGATCTACATTCGTAGTATTCAATTCAAAATGGGTACGACAGCAGATACAATTGACAGAACGTTAAAATATCCGCTTTAAGTAAATTTTGAAAAGAAATACAACAATAAACTTCAAAAGAACACTACAATTGGGTGAGTGAACTCACCCTATAATTCCATGAAACAGCCGACGTAACAATTGAGAGGCCGGAATGGGAATTTTGTGGTAGTAAAACATCATAAACAATCGCATGAAACATTATAGTTAATGATTATTAAAACAGCATGCCCGGATAAATGAGATAGAGTATGATGAAATGTATCTAACAATAACAACATTGAACATTGAAAGCCTATTATAAGCTAAAAACTTCAATGAATTGAAAAAAGAACATTCTGACTGGAACTTGGAATATAGGTCTACAAAGGTATATTAAAATATGTGTTACAGTGTAGCCTCATAAATACATCAATTATATTGTTCAGATATGGTGAACGGAGTTCTCAACGTGCCAGTTCAAAATTACTCACCGGGCTGCATGTGGGGGCCATGATTTCTATATTTAGTCACAGATAAATAGGCAAAAGGTTAACATTACCTGATCTAGAGCCCCGTAAGCTTCATAGGTCTTAACAATCGTTAGCATTATGGAATATAAATAATGTTTTCGGTGGGTACGTTGGTAAAATATTTCTTTCTTTTTTTTAATCCAAAACCTCAATTAGGCCTATGAAACAGCTCAAACATCCTCATGGGCGTGGTTCGCGTTATCATTTGCTCTCCCCGGTACACGGAAAGTCATCGGTTCCCCGTGGCAAATCATGGCACCCACCACCACTGCCTTGTGTCAAAATTCTAGCAATGAACATGGCTTCTAGGTATATAAATATAAAAATGACGTCTGGCCGGCGCAAGGATACATAAATAATTATGTTCGAGTAGCCACACCTATGAAATCAATTACGGTTTTGTTTCACACCAAAATTTCACCGATGAAAATAATTTTCTGACGGCATCCCACTGCATTTTACTGGGCCACGTTTGCCTATTAAAGGTGTTATAAATAATAATGCAAAATGCATCAACTCACCTGTAACGCAATCACTGCAGTAGAACACAGAGCGTCAACAAACCGACTAACAGATCTTTCTTCAATAATGAGGAAGGAAAGGTGCGACTATTTGCGGAAGTTGAGATGAAAGCTAATGAGACGTCAAAAATCAACGCGGCCCTGACTATCCTCATAAAATGTTAAAGCTAGATAATCGAAGGTGAATTTAAACCTACTGGTCAATCATTAGCAATGAAACGAATCGCTTCCTGATAATTGGCGGAGGCGTGTGTGCAGGAGTAGGCGCGGCGGATAAGAAACTTTGGTTTAACAATGTTTGCAGTATACCAACCTAAGTCTGACGTAGATACAGTAGGCCTGGTTCTAAAAAAGAACTGTTGTGTAAAAGGATATCTCGACGTTTCGAATACATGCCGCAATCATCTGGAGAATAATAACATTTAAGCTGTTATTTCGCCATGCAGACCTTCCGGCGAAACGAAAGTATCTGGTGAAAGTTCTGTAGAAATACCGTATCCACCTACTAAATTGGTATTGCGCAGAGAGAATACTGTCAGCGCATTGAAACGATTTTTTGTGCGGAAGGTGCTGTACAAATATTATACCATTACCATTACCATAATAGGCTGTGTTTATTCAACTGTAAAATCTTGCTCATTCATAGGCCTATAGGAGGAGCTACGATTACAAAATTATGGGTAGGGTTGGTAGTGTAGAGAAATCGTGGATATGGTATATAGGAGTAGTGTCGGGAAATCATGTAGGCCCTATTTGTGCAGGCTTATTTTTTTAATTTGTTGCGGACTTTTTCAATTGTACTTTTTGAATTTGTTGCCGACTTCTTTACTTGTACGATTCTATTTATATTGTACTTGACATTTGTGAGCCACTGTAATTGTTCGCATTAAATTGTCTTTTTAATATTGTATACCGTATTTAAACAACCGTTGACGGTATATTCATCAATTTGTAACCCTACTTTCTAATATAATGCATAGCATATTGCAAACTGAATTAACATTTATTTTCGGTATTTGAATATTGTTAATATTTCACCATACCAGTACTTTGTGTAAATAGGCCTATAATCATTGTTATTTATTGTTATTCGTGTTTCTTGTATTTTAATTATTCATGGAGGAACAAGCAACTAAAGTCAATGGCGTATTATTAATATTTCACCATAAAATAGGCCTATAGTCATTGTTTATTTATTGTATAATATATGTATTCATGTTTCTTGCACTTTACTTATTCATGGGGGAATACATCCATTTATGGCACTGATAAGAAATTTAATTTTGAACTAGGCCTATTTATCATTTTCGCAATAGACCTACATTTGTCTTATTCACAAGATTTAAAATAGGCCTACGAATCGTGATTTGGTCATTATCTTGATTCATGCTACTACCTTCTGTGTCCAGATCTGTTGGGCCCACTCTTTAGCATTATGTACAGGGCATATAGGCCTAGGCCTTTATCTCTTTTGTGAATATAGGCCTAATGTTTCCTTGAGTTATACTCCGGTAAGGCTTAAGAGGATATCCTGTAAGGTCATTATTCTCAAAACATTCCTATGGGTAAGTCCCTCATAAACCCACACACCCTTGCCATTGCCACCCCCGACACCCCCTCTCCCCGCCCCCAATTCCTGACGACGACATAGGCAGCTAATCCGGGGATCTACTGATATATCGTAGGCCTATTTCTATAATAATAAAGTACATATTGTATCTGTATAATACATTAAGTAATCAATATTCCAGCCACGCAACCTAGACTCAGAAAAACCAGGATGGTATCCGACAGGGTAGGCCTACTATGGATTATTTCAGTCAAATAGTAATAAATTGCAAATAATTCGCTTTTATTATAACGGGGTTTTTTTCTGTCAACGAATTCTGGAATAATAGGGATGGTGTTCCACGGGGGATGGATTACTTCATTAAGGAGTAATTACTATAATAGCCAGACCACTTGCAAAATGCTTCCGACGGCTATGAAATAGATAGGGCTAGATTACATGAAAACAGTTCACATGCACTGAAAAAGCCGAACTAAATGGGGGCCAACAATGAGCCTGAACAATTAATTATAGGGCTTTCAAATTTCGAAGAAAGAAATTATAAAAATGTTTTTCCTTTTATATATTTGTTTATTGATTAACAACACAGCAAACTCAGCGGAAATAATCTCTAGCTTGAAAGGGGCTCAATTTTCATTCTTGCGCAGGCAACCGAAAACCCAAGTTAAACCCCTAGAAACAACAGATTAAAGGCCTATAATTTCAAACATGTTTACCGTAGGCCTTCTATGGACCACAAGTAGGCCATTATAATAATGTAAACATTAAGGAGATATCAACTGACATTTACGGAAACTGTCAAATTGACTCAAAACAATACATCAGAGTGCAGAAAAGTTCATGTTAATACGGTACATAAGCAGTGTGGATTCAAAGAGGTAGGTAAAATTCCCCGCCCCCCCCCCCCTCTCGCGCCTGAATTTTTTATTTTTTTTTTTTTTTTTTATTTAAGGAAAATTATAAGTCTAGGGCCATTTGCGGCCATCCAGAGGTGCAATATTCATAAACTTTCTTACCACAGACCCAAACATGGTGGGGCTAAAGGTGGTGTGCGCTCTTCATCTGTGATAGTCTCTCCCCGGGCACCTCTATTATGATTTCCTGGATCCGCCAGTGTTTAAATTATTTTTTAAATCCAACTTAACCACATACGGAAGTAATCCTAATAAGGAAGTTCAATAGAATCTCATATGTGTGATCTGTATTTAATTATTTATCAGTTGTATTTGCAAATGCGCTTTAATACCGATTCTTAAATAAAAGATGTAATTATATATTCTTTCCTTACAATGTACCGTATATAGGCCCTAAAATAATTTTTAGTAAATAGATGATTATTTATATATAATATTCTGATTCACCTATATTTTGAAGTTCTGATTATTATTTTATATTATTTATTTAATTATTTATCATATTTTGTTGATTTATTCATTTGTCTTTATTACATTGTTATATATATATATATATATATATATATATAAATACATAGGCCTATATATGGTATATATATATATGTATATATATAGGCCTATATCTGTCTCTTATTATATATATATATGCGTGTGTGTGTGGGGGTGTGGTTGTGTGTGTGTAATTTTAAAGGTATCCATTATTGAAAGTTTTCTTGCCGTCGGTTTTTTTTTCCCACCAATTTGTAACTTTTGTATAGTTGTAATAATAGATTTTGATTGATTGATTAATTGATTGGTTGACTTACAGACTGTTTGATTGATTGGTTGATTGACCGATTGATTGATTGATCGATTACACCCTGACACCCTGAAAGCTCACTGAATTCAGCTCTCGACATAAATGGGATTTTCCGAACCCGTGTACTGACATCGAAAACGATATTGTACGGACGCTAATGATGAACCAAGAGCCGATGGTGATCGAAACTGACACAACGTTGTATGAAAGTAATGAGCCTATACGATATATAAAACGAAGGATGCCTACGCATGTGATTTGTTTTGAGTTAATACTGTATTGCAAGTCAACAATTCTTTGTTTGTACATAATGCGTATGAAGTGCCGACAAAGGAAGCGTGGAAGGTTATAGTAGTTTTCAATCCGTTTTAATATGTGCTTAATCATAGTGGCCCATAATAGAAAATATAGGAAACAATACAATAAAACAATACCATGATTGAAAACCCCTTATAAATAAATCTGTAAAATAAAAATATGTAATTAGTATGGGCCTGTGACTATTCTTCGAACCTGGATAAATTACTTAAGCTTCAAAAGCGTGTTGTCAGAATTATTGATTTAGCTTCATTTGCATCGTCTTCTGAACCTCTGTTTAAAAAACTAAATATATTAAAAATTATGGATCTAAACAAATTACAAGTTGCGTCTTTTATGTTTCAATACATAAAAGGCCAACTCCCAACCTCTATGCTTTATTTCATGATTATAAACCTATACACAGTTATTGCTTAAAAAATTCAAACTTACTTTAACGTTCCTTTTGTCTAACTAAAAGCCAGTTTTTTTTATTTTTGTATACGGACCGAAATTATGGAATGATACTCATGTTAAGTTTAAGAATTGCAATAGTACCCACACTTTTAGAAAGCAGATGAAGAAATATTATTTAGAAATGTACCAATTTTAACTATATTAAATTCTTTTATTTTATTTATCCTAATTAATTAATTTTAATGTTGTCCACTTTATTTATCATTTGATGTATTTTGAATAATTAATTGAACAAATGTTAATTGAATTGCATTGAATTGAATTTATTTCTCCCTAAAATGTTAAAATGTGCCCTGCATTTTTTTTCCTATTTTTGATTAAACCTTCCTGTTATTGTTTAATTTAGACCACCATCGCTTATATGTAACCACCATCGCTTATATGTAACCACCATCGCTTATATGTAACCATCATCGCTTATATGTAACCACCATCGATTATATGTAACCACCATCGCTTATATGTAACCACCATCGCATATATGTAACCACCATCGCTTATATGTAACCACCATCGCTTATATGTAACCAACACACACACACACACACACATATATATATATATATAAGTTTGAAAGGCAAATGGGAAAAACCCATAAACAGCAAACGGCCATATAATGCAAAACAATTCAAAATTAAAACGGAACAGTAGAGAAAATCCGATCAGAATGACAAAATAAACTAAGCATCCACTGGAAGGAACCCCAATATCTGCAGACGGATCCGTTTCGGCCTTCCTTAAATTGTTTTGTTTTGTTAAGTCGTGTCCTCATAAAAGATACGCTTTTAGCGTTCCAAGAAACCAGTGTTAATTACCGGATTCACCGTGGGTACCCAGGGTTTATGGAAGCGAGTGCCTTTCCCCTAAGCTTTCTCGTGTTTAAATGATACCGGTACGCTTTTGGCGTTTCAAGGACCAATTTTAATTCCCGGATTCACTAATAAGTGTAGATGTGCCCAGGGTTTATCAGAACGAGTGCCCTGCACCTACTTGCTCTGAAAAGTCATAAGTAAAGAAATGTATGCATTTTAAGCGATTTTGCTTCTTATATATTCATCGGGAGGTTAAAAATCCACAATTTTAATAATTATCATCAACGTTATACTATTTGCGAAACACAATTCTCATGGTTCCGTTTGCAATGAACACGTCAAGATAATACTGCCAATATACGAAGCGGAAAATTAGCGTGATGCTTAACTACCTTCTCAAAGTCACAACACTATAATATAAAAATACAATCTCGTTTACCAGATTTCATATCATTATGAAATGGATGGCCTGCATTATTCTATTATTATAACACAGCCCTATCGAAAATATTATTCTGCTACTCTATGTAAATTGATCTTACAGACTGCTACTTCACCCCGTGGATATGGTAGACAAGGTTACAATGGCAATAGATACAACAGGAACTGTTATTGTTCTCAAAATTGCAAAATTTACAGCATGGTATAAATATAGACCACATAAAACACACAGTATAAAATTTTCTAATGACTTATTCAATCGGGTAACAGTTAACATTACAGTTTTCAAGAAGATTGATAAGGTAAAACAACGTGTAAAATCACAATTGTTATTTTTTTTAATTGCTAAAGAAACATGAATTCGAATTCAAAGAATTAGTTAAAATGTGCAAATAAGAAATAAAAACTGTCTAAAAAGTTATTAAAATTTGGTAAAATAGCATTTTAAATAATCGTAAAAAAATAAAAATGTAAATCATAAAGGGAATTCAAAGAGTTAAAACTGTAAGAATACCTTTAAACATTCGGTAAAACAATAATGATAATGGATCAGATGACATCGGCCGATGACGAAATGATGTAACTGAGGTTAGGTCATTCACCTGACGAAGATTATCGAAGTTGTTCGAAACTTTTAGTGGTAAGAAATGTTACTGTTGGCTTAGTATCAAAGAAAATTAATCTAAAATATACATCAGAAGCGAAATGAAAATATTTGAAAATAATAAAAACAATTTGGCGAAAAGTAAAATCATATCACCGTCCATCTGCGTCGAAAGTTTATGAACTATTTATTTTATAATGTAAAACATTGAGTCTTATGGTGTGCTTTCATGTTCTATAATTTTGACCCTCTGTATTTTTGTATAAATGGCATTTTCTATGTGTGAAGTAAAACAATTCCTCCTGTTCTCTGAGCTAATTCAAGATGAAAATCTGTTAATATTGAGCAAAAGCTCTGTCCGCAATATCAAATTGTATCTCACAAATACATGTGATATGCCCATATTTGGAAGTAATATGACGTCATCATGTCATATATGGGCACATCACACAACTTGCGACATAAAATCTAAAAGCGTGGAGAGATATTTAGGTATCACAATGATTACATGATAATAAACTTTCATTGAATGATATAAGACAAAACAATTACATAATCTCTGTTATTCTATTTCACTTAGGTCTCGTGATTTCTAAGTTACTCTTTATATGACAACAAAGTATATAGTCTTTAGAAGTAAAGGTAAAACATACAAACGTTACAACACGAAATTGTTGCATTATATATTTGTTCCGCTAAGGCCCGTCGCTTGGATAAGGTCCCACAAAACAGCAACGTAAACTTCACATAAACAAGTGCGCTTATTTATTTTTTATTCTGGTTAAGAAAAGTGTAAGATTTATTGAGATTCTAATTTTCAACTGTAAATCACTGAATAGCATTCTACCTTCATATTTTAATATCATTTAAATATTGTGCTACACTTATAATACAATATAAGCACGAATACACAACGATGGATCGTCGGTATTAAGCAATATTGCGACAGCAAATAGTTCGTTGAGTTTGTCAGGCGCAATGAAAATGAGTTTACGATTAAAACAAAAAAACAAAAAAACAAAAAAAAACAAAAAACATACTGCCTCACTTTGAAAATGGCTATTCAAATTAATCCTAGTACGAAAATTCATTTGTGTTGGTAAAACAATGGAAGACGGTTAAACTTTCGTTTTCAACACAATACAACGCATTACTCACTGAGTTTTCGATTTAATTTTCAATCTTCATCAGCATAAAAGATCGAACGATGATAAATCAAACGATAGGTGTCCTTTCGGACAAGAGACCGTAAGAGTGGATCGTACACTCTCGGGAGTTACTACTTCGTCGTCTTCTGAGTGTGTCACAACACATAGAGTACACAATATTTCTATATATAATACTCTTGATTTTTGGAACACACTATATAGAATTTAAAAAAAAAAATAGGCCTAATAGTAATAAACATAATATTTTTGTTCGTATAACGTAAACAGCAGCCGGATCATCCTCATAACATTCGGGGAAGACTTCAAAGGACGGGTTGTTTATTGATGAATTAACGAGTGTTACACATTTGTTTAGCATTACTATTTTCGGTGTGAACTTCCCTTTCATAAACGTGCAGTGAAATCATAAAAGAATAACATATTACAAAATTGAAATAAAACAAGTGCCAAATTTTACAATTTGTTTATGTTTTACTGTACAATACCATACTCATTAAAAAACGAAAAAGATAAATCAGCCAAATCAAATAGGGTAATAATGTCGACTTTCTTAATTTTGCAGTGATACGGTACTTACTGTGGTTATTGTAATAAACGTGTGTAGGCCTACACACAAGTTAACAATATGTTTGTTTTTTTATGAAGAGCGCCGATATCAATAAAATCAAAATCATGCTTCACCGTCTTTACGTTATCGAATGTTGCAATTCATACCATGCACTGTAATCATTGGTAAGGTTAACATTGAAAAAAGTACAATTTATAATACGTTATGTTGGTTCCTACCTGTAATTTGATGGAAAAGCTGTAGGGCGAATACTTGCACATCCACAGGCCATTATAACACGTGTATGGTAGCGAATTCCCACTTGGTGTTCCGTTATTATTAAAAAGAAGGAATTTCCAAAACTAATATTAATAAAACATTTCTAATGCCATTGATTAGAGACCACTTTATAATTCTATATAATATATTTATGTACGGATTTAGAAAACATAGTGAGGTTTATTTTTTACTTATTTTTTTATTGTACAGCTGCTGCAGCTATTAATAGCCTAGACACATAATTATTTTGTTATCGAATACCGGTACTTTTACTGGTATATTCAATAGGTCAATATCTGTCACTACACGCATAATCATTATGAATTTAGTGCTGATAATTCTTTACGTCATTTTCTACCTGTAATTTGTTGAAAGCCTGTAGTCTTAAAAATCACGCAGGTTGTGTTAAATCTAGAATGCAGAGAAGCAATATAAAGAAAGTGCAATCGAATCATTAAACAAAAAGTGCAATAACATTTTTTTGAACAGGTGGTTTCTAATGGTGACCTTAATTAAAAACTATTTAAAACAAGTGACTATCCCATTATATTGTAGGTAAAGAGTGTGGCGTCACACAGATGGCTAGAAAATAAAGTGAATACTGTACTGTATTTATTTAGCCTTTAGCAGGTAGACTGCCCTATGTAGAGACAGTAAAAAGTTAAAGAGAAAAACTAATATATGATGAAATACAGACATTTACCTGTCACACACATACCGGTAGGTTCATTTATACTCTTGAATTCATGAGGAACAATTCGCAGGTATGTTAGTGATTTCCTGATTGTTGCTCGCAGTACCGAATAAAAATAAATATCGATTACATATTTCTATAACGACATATTTTAGCAATATTATATTTACAAGTCTAATAGGCCTCTCTGCAGTACATACATTCACATTAATCATTGATTAGGGTAATGTTTGTAACAATAACAATGTTTATGATGGTTCTTACGTTTTCCTTATAGAAGGTCGTCTGTAGATTCAATAGATTCAGTAGATTCAATGTTGTTTAGACGCAGGTTGAGTTACAGTAGAAAAATCCATGAGCGAGTAATGAAGTTGAACACACATACATGTAATGAAATATATAAAGTATAATACACATATTAGGCCTATACACATTTATATAGATGAATGTATATATATGTATATATATATATATATACCTGTCTCTTATACACATCTAGATGTGTATAAGAGACAGATCGGGTTGACGGCGGAATTAACGCCCATATCAAACATGTAGGCAAATGTTGATAACAGTACAGATATGTTATTTTGGTTCCTACCTGTATTGTGTGGAAGTGTTGTAGGACAAATACTGGCACATCTAATTGCTATTATAACACGTTTGGTAGCGTTGGTGCTCCGTATTGTTTTTTATTAAGGAATTTCAAACAAAATATCAATAAAACATTACAAATGCCAAATTTTGAACCACTTTATAATAGTGGTATTACAATATTTAACATGTACGGTAGGTTGTGTTGATAAAAATTCAGATACATTATTTGGTTCCTACCTGTAATTTGTGGAAAAGTTGTAGGACGAATACTTGCACATGGCTATTATAACACGTGTATTATATGGTAGCGCTTGGTGCTCCGTAATTTAGTGTTGATAACAATTACAGTATCGTTACGTTGGTTCCTACCTGTGATTTGTGAAAAGGTTGTAAAGTGAATACTTGCATCTAAAGTCCATGATAACACTTATGCTAGCGATTTTCTACTTGGTGCTCATTATAATAAATAATAATAATTATTATTATTATTATTATTATTATTACTATTATTATTTCAATAATAATATCAACTATTAGTTGTTAACATTATTACGATAGAGAATTTGAACAGCCACTGAAAATTTGCTTTCTTTGGAGAACTATTATAGTTGAGCCCGAGCGAGGGCGGCACCATCTTTGTTGTTGTTATGGTGAAGCTACTGACCGCAACGCGAGGGGATTTCGTGCAAATCAGGAACTATCGCATATGGCTAGCAAAACATGTAAATTTATCCTTTTTGAAGCTAAACATGATGTCTCTTTTGTATAACACGCCGAAGATATATCAAACCTGCATATTATACAATCGTTTTTATTCGTTTCACTCTATCGTGAGTTACAAAAAACACGTTTTTAGTGCTGTAAATATTTCAAGTCGGCGATTTAGCTTGACCCTAGGCTGACTAAAAAATCGGTCTGAGGAGGTATGATTTTAGTCGAGGTTCGCGTCATTTAGTCGTAGTGCTAGTCGAAGTTCGTTTTAAGAATACGAAATGACGTAATTCTTAAGTTTTAGCTTGAACTACGACTAAAGTATGTTTCAGGAATACCGGGGTTAGGCCATTATAACACGTGTATGGAAGCTCGGTTTGTTGTAACAAAACATAATTTCCAAACAAAATATAAATAAAACGTTCCAAATAATGTTAAATGTTGGACCAATTTATGGAATTGTAATCACTATTATAATAATTGTGTATAGTATGCGAATATCCAACACATACATTTGACTAATTAGCACTAAAAGAAATGAAAGTATTATTTCAGTATAAAGACAAAATAATTAAATGAATAAAATAAAAAGTGTTGATAACAATACAGTACCCTTATGTTCGTTCATACCTGTAATTTGTGAAAATTTGCGAATACTTGCACACTAGGGCAAATATAACACAAGTATGGTAGCCATTTCCAACTTGGGGTTATGTTTGCAAAAAAAAAAACAATTTATCAATACAACATTCCAAGTAATATTGTATTTTGGACCACTTTATAGAACTCTATTCATTATTATAATAATATTATATAGTATGCCAATATTCAACACGTGCAGTAGGCTACGTGTTGAAAAGAATAACGTTCCTAACTGTAATTTGTGGAAAAGTTGTGGGACGAATACTTGGACATATAAAGTCCTAACACACATACATGATAGCGATTTCCATCTTCGTGCTCCGTTATTTTTGTAATTAAAGAAAGAGTAAAGAAATTTCCAAACAAAATATAAATAAAATATTCCATTCAACGAAGTCAAACTTTAGACCACCTGATAGAACTGTAATCATTATTATAATAATATTATATAGCATGCCAACACACAAGACAAAAGTAGGCAAGTGTTGATAACAATACATAAGTTTATGTTGGTTCTTACCTGTATTTTGTGGAAAACTTTTTTACACCTAAAGACCATTATACACATTTGGTATTGATTTTCTACTGGGTGCGCCGGTATTTTTGTGAAAAAAAGTAATTCAAAATATAAATAAAACATTCAAAATAAGGTCAAATATTGGACCACTTTATAGAAATGTAATCAATATTATACACTATGCCAATATTCAACACATGCTATTATAACACGTGTATGGTAGCGGTTTCCCGAATGACACTACGTTAATTTTTGCAAAAAAAAAAAAAAAATTAAAAAAATGTTTAAAAAATGATAATTTTTTGACTATGTTATAGAACGGCAAACATTATTACAATAATATTATTATATTATTCCAATATAGCCAACACGTACGGTAGGCTAAGTGGTGATATAAATACAGATACGTTATGTTGGTTCCTACCTGAAATTATGTAAAAGTTGTAGGCGAATACTTGCAGATGTAGTTATAACACGCACTGTAGCGATTTCTCACTTGGTGACTCCGTTATTTTGTATTTAAAAGACATATAGTATTTACAAACAAAAAATAAATAAAAATTTAAAAAAAAATTGAGAATGTTGTAATACGAATATTTGCACATCTTAGGCCATAATAACAAATAATATGGTACTGATTTTCCTCTTGGTACTTCGTTATATTTGTTTAAAAAGAATTTCAAAACAAAATATAAATTTAAAATAATTTCTTATAATGTTTGGATAATTTTGATCGCTTTATAGCGCTGCATTATTATTATTATTATTATTATTATTATTATTATTATTATTATTATTATTATTATTATTATTATTATTATTATTATTATTATTATTATTATTATTATTATTAGGCTTATTAGACCCATTATAATTATTATCATCATAATGTTTTGAGTTTTGTACAGCTCCTCGATTATTGAGATTAGTAAATATATAATATTGAGTTGTGTGACTGTACAGTACACTGACTTGGTACTAGATAACAGGATAATAATTGTGAGGCTAGTGTTGAGAACAATATGTTTATATTGGTTCCTACCTGTAATTTGTGGAAAGGGTAGAAGACATTCAATTACGCGGGTTGAATTATTTCGCAACTGGAATCGGAGCTGGAATGCTGAAGAGTAAAAGAAAGTGAAAGAGTGAGGAATTATTAAAAGTACTAATAACGTACAATAACATTTTTGAGTAGGAAATTCTTAATGGTGACTTTTTATTTTAACAACTTTTCAAATGAGTGACTCTTCAAGTAAGGCTGATAAAGTCGCAGCACTGTCCAGTGAAAGATATTTAATACAAAACTTAAAAATCGTAAATGATGAACATCCCGACATAAAGATATGTACACTTATTAATTTAAGTATAAAAAGATTTTGTGTTAAATATCAGTATAATAAAAAAAATACAAATTATCAAAAAAACACAAGCATGATAATTATAATATTTAAAAGTATGAACAAGCTGTGCAAAAACTTACCCATGACCTATGAACTGACCCTTGCTTTTCCATAGATTGTCTTAGTCTTGTGTTATTTATTTATTTATTTACTTATTTATCTATTTATCTACTTATCTGCTTACTTAATTACTTACGTACATAATATTATTTTATATATTTACTTAGTCATTTAAATATTTATTTATGTTATCTACTGAGCTATTTACATATTTATATATTCATCTATTTATATATTTATTTCTTATTTTATTTATCTACTTTACTTATTTACTTAATTACTTATTTATCTATTGATCTACTTATCTATTTACTTATTTATTTATCTATTTATCCATTTATTTATTTCCATATTTAGCTATATCTGCTAATCTATTTACATATTATTAATTACGCACTTATTAATATATTTATTAATTTGATATATTTTTTTATATATTTATTTATTTTTTTTATCTACTTTTATATATTTTTATTTACTTATTTATTTATTTACTTATTTAATTATTTACTTACTTATTTACTAACTTACTTATATACTTACTTACCTACTTACGTACTTACATTTGTCTATTTATTTCTTATTTATTTATTTATTATTGATTTAGTTACAATTATTGATTTAGTTATTATTTATTAATTTATATATCTACTTATTTACTTATTACTTACTTACTCACTTATTTATTTATTTGATACTTATTTATTTACTTACTTACTTACTTACCTACCTAATTATTTATCTATTTATATACTTATCTATTTACATATTTCTTTATTCGTTTATTTATTTACTTATTTATTTTATTTGTTTGCTTACTTATTCATGTACTTGTTTGCTTATTTATTCATTCCTTTTTTTTTGTTATTTATTTACTTTTTTTTTTTAGATTTTTTTTTTTTTTTTTTAGATTTTTTTTTATAGATTTTTTCCCCCTTAGCAACGTTCCTAAAAATCTGTCTAAAACAAAGGTCTATCAATAGACTCGCAAACAGGAGTTACCCTTTCACAGTCTGCCACGAGGTCCAGAGTGCTGATGACGTAATCGAGAGGTGGTCGTTCGCCTGCATTGACCCTGATGCAAGCGTCTCCGACGGCTGACATGTGGATGTTTCCAATGGCAGTTCCCAACACCTTGATGCCGTACCCCAGTGAAAAGATGTCAGTTTGTACTGAGTCACTGGCACCGTGTACAATTTTCTCGATTGGAGTCTCGGGATGTTTGGCTATGTAAAGATCTTTTTCGGCTTCTGATTTGAAGGACATTTTTTTGCTGCGCCTTGGCTTTTGAATGCTGCTCACCATCCCAAAATCTGTTAGTTTAGCTGTGAAGCGTATGCCGTTGTGACAAATTAAAATGTTTCTAGCTGCTACGTCATTGTGTAAAAGTCCCCGTGTGTGCATCTCATGGAGGCCCTTTGCTACCTCCGATGTCATTGTGATGCATTCAAGTCCAGTTATCATCGGACGTCCGGTTTTCATCACTTTTAATAAGGTGGTACTGGTGTGGGTTTGATTGTCGCCAACAAATTCTTGTACCATTCTGCATTCGTTACCTTCACGAACTACGCCGTAAACGTCTGGGAATGATGGCAAACCTGACAAGAATTCCATTACTCTTGCCTCCAGGCACATCTGGTTCCAAGCGCATCCTCAGGATCGTTGTAGTACTTCATGGATGCTGTCTTTACAGCAACCAGGTGATGGTAGCCAAGGATATTAGATGTCATGAGGTTAACACGTCCAAAGCTACCACTTCCAAGTTCCACCGGGGTTGCAAAAGAAGAAACGCTTGATGAATCTAGTAGCCTGATTGGTGGAAGAATTAGGTTAATATGTTGTGCTGTTGCATCCAGTTTTCCAACAGGTAGTCTGGTAGTGATTTGGGCGGGTCTCGAAAAGTTAGAGGAGCTGCTAGAAGATAATGACGACGAT